>NW_023339729.1:27095083-27113240 GCF_004916995.1 Morone saxatilis | reverse complement strand
TGACTTGAGCCAATATAAACTCAATCTGACAGACTAAATGTATTATCAAAGTAAATAGAATAAACGTCTATGTGTAATTCTGAGTTGAGTGTTATGTATAGAAATATACTGCCAATAATTTGGACCTTAGAAGTCTTTGAATTTAATTGATTAAATTAACACTTTATGCATTGAAATCTATGTTAGTATTTTAGCTAGTGTTTGAGTTTAGCGCTAATCAGTAACTTCAAAAAGATAATTAAGTATAGGGCAATGAAAGATTTATTTATGAACACTCAAAAAACAGAAACCCAAATAAAAATAAAAAAATATAGCCCAGTTTCCCCCCTGCAGAACTAGGACAGGGCCTACATTTGCACTGAAGGATTTTAACCCAGTAATGTCTTCAAAAGAACATTTTCAGATGTAGAATTTTTAGCATGATACCAAAAGTGGGACAGAATCATAAAGGACATGGAAGATGTTCAACTAAAACTAAAATAACTACAGTATATAGATTGCTGTTAAACATGATACTATGGTTTCCTCTGAATGTCAGCAAATTTCATCATCATGCATCATGGAAGCACAAAACTTTAACTTGACCTTGACACTGAGCCGAAGCCACTGGTCCGTTTCCACCAAAATGATCCAGGAAATGTATGAGTCTAAGACGTCCTCCACAGCTTTTTCTCCCTGAGCACAATCCAGCACACCTTCCCAAAATCACATCCGAGTCATGCATATGGATCAGCACCTGCTGCTATGGCAACAGACATTTCCGCTTTGCCAGCAAGGCTAGTTTGGCCAGAACTGGTCGTACCATTTAAGAAAAAAATCCTCCACATATCGCTGCTTTTCACAGTGAAATGCCACTGGGCACTGTCAAGTGCTCTCACTGAAAAGAGCTTCAGTGGGTGAGCCATCAGCTAAGGCTGTCTGCCCTGTCAAACCCAGCCCAAAGCACTGGACTTATTAGAAACACCATGCCTCGCTAGAATTGAATAGGACTCAAAATGACAGCTCATCTACACTAGAATGCAAGGGGTTTTCATATTGGAGAGAAGAGTATGAATAGACTCACTCACCTCTACTTTAGTAGATTAACTGAACTCCAGTGGGAGGAAGGGAGAGAAGTCCTGCCCGTTTGAGAACAGGCTGGGTAGAGCCTCCAGGGTCTGGATGCTACTGAATTTGAATATGTGACTATGAAGTCCTTTAGATGTATCGACAATGTATGCTTTTAAATGATGAATCTTCTGCTATGTTTTCCCAGATGAGATATACACATGGGTGTTGGGGTCCAATCGGACCTGGTTTCCCTTTGTCCACTCAAGCAGGGAAACAGATGTTGTCCCAGCAAATGGCTCCACAGGCCAAAGCAAGAAGTCTCAGAAGCAGAGCTATGGGAGAGAAGGAGAAAAAGGAGGGAAGGAGATGTTAATAAAACTTGAAATTGCATTTGAGTCAGAGAAAAATGCAAGCAGAGAGAGTTGGAGCGGGAGATGAAGATAAAGATCAAATCAATGCAAAACTTAAATTAACTAGACAGGCTTAATTAGGTGTGCATACCAAGTGCCCTTTTCCTGATTGAAAATTCTGTTTGGTCAATACTTCCAGATATTTATTAGCAAATTCCATACCAGATTATAACCAGATTGTGTCTGATTATGTATGCAGGTACTGTTTCTGTGTTTGACTGATAAACAGACAGAGAAGACAGCTTCACCTTTAAGATAAGTTCACAGCTTTACAATTTTAGGCAGGAACAGACTTTAGGATTACTGAAACCTACAAAGATGAGACACCCCACATGTGATTTATTATTTCCACCAACATAGCAGATTTGTTTTACTTTTGATAATAAAAAATAAGCACCTATTATAAGCATTAGGATAAGGGGACAACACACTGAACAACAGATTATGATTACACTGCTGCTGGCAACCCTAATAAAATAAAATCATGTGAGATCACAGAAGATTATTGCAAGAAAAACAGATTTGTGCAATAAAAAACAAATGAATAGCAAATTTGGCTGAAACTGTGGTTGAAGGACACAAGTAACAACTACATGAAGTGAATTGAATTACAACTAACACCGATATAACTTTAATGAGACTTTTAAAATACATACACAACATATGTTTACAGGAAAGTCAAAAACAGCACTTGTTCCAACTTTGTCTGATCTGTTGAGATCCACAAATGACAGCAATAATCAGCACTTCACCCTTTTTGCTCAATGACCTGAGGAACACATCCCAACAATGAAACTAAAGGAGTGGGATAACCACTGGCTCTTGTTATACAAACACAAACACACACACACACACATATCTGCTGGGCAAAGAAAGAAGAAATGCACTTGGCCACCTCAAATGTCAGAGCACATCGACACGGGTCAGTGCCAAGCCATGTGGTTATAAAAGGGGTGGGGCCACAGCAGCATTTGAGAGATATTAAGTGGTTTCAAGAGAGAACAGGGCTGAAGATCTTCGTTCTCCATCTACGTGTAAATCCTCTGGCTTTAAGTAAAGGTTAGATGAGAGAGGGTCAGAGGGAGCGTGTGTGTGAGACAGAAAAGAGAAGGAAGAAAGGAAGGGATAAGAGGGGGGATCAGTTTGGCAGATGAAAAGAATAATAAAGTTAAATGTCAGAAACAGGAGGTTACTAACTACCACCTCATGACGATGGTGGTCTTGTGAATGTGCAGAGGTGGCATAAACAGGAATAGCACAGGGTGGAAGGTGGCAAAGAAAAAAAATCTAGTGAAAAATCTAGTGATCTAGTGATGAAGGGAAAAAAACGTCTTTGGTTTAATTGAAAATGCTAAATAAATGTGCTTTGAAAAAAAGGAACAGAACAACAAACAACAAAGCTTCATCAAGGCTCAGACTCCAGAAGAAGTGGTATAAACAGAGGGCAAATTAAAAGAAGCTGCTAATAAGAGAGAGAAGAGAGAGAGGTGACAGAAAGTGCATGATAGGAAAATCAGGCCAGCTTTCTCTGAACTATAGCAAAAAAGAGAGGAGACAGAGACAGTCTAGATTCAGGGCAAAATAAATGGGTGAAAATTATGTTTTGATCCACTGCAATGCCCAACAGTAAGCTGGAGGCCATATTCCATTATGTAACAGAGAAAAAGGAGAAAAATGGTGAAATATGGCAGGGAAGGAAGGAAGAGTGGAGAATGATGGACGGGGGGGGGGGGGGGNNGGGGGGGGGGGTGTCTGGGAATGAATGAAGAGTAGGAGACTTTAGAAGTGAGAACAGCTTGATAGACTGACGATGGAAGATGGATCCACACAGAGAGCTATTAAATAATTGACCAAGAAGAGATGAGGCACTGACTCCACATTATGCAAAAAAGAATGGGCTGTGCCTGTGCAAATCCAAATGACACAAACAAAGAAGAGCTCAGTTGTGGTTGGCTGCACTAAACAAAAAAAGTCATCATGTTTCATGAGAGAACGAGAGGTTTTCAGTTTAACAATTTAAATTCAAAGTTTTATCCAATTGCCTGTTTTAAAACTTAGGCTCTGCTGGTTGCCGTATCTACTCTCTTTAATTGTCAACGAATCAAATCAGAGCAATTGAGTGGCTAACACGCTCCTAACTGGCTGTTACGTGGCTCAGAGTGGTAGCATCTAAACTTCTGAAAACTGGTTATTAACTGGCATAATGTGAGTTTCATCCTCATGTTTTTGTTTGTTTGTTTTTTCATTTGGTGACACAAACCCTGTGAGGCCACTAAAGGGAAAAATCTCTTTGGTCCAATTACTCTAAATTGACATCATTTTAGCTGAAGTGTAGAATCGTTTTGCAGCGTGCATTAATGTGTGAAATATTGTAGGGAAGACTCTGTGATACAATATGCGCAGTATCAATTGAAAACTCATATTAAAAATACTGAATATAAAATTACATATTATATTTATATTTATACTGATCAGCCATCAACCATCCCTATGACCCACTGACAGGTGAAGTGAATAACACTGATTATCTGGTTATCATGGCTCCTGCCAGTGGGTGGGATATATTAGGCAGCAAGTGAACATTTTGTCCTCAAGTTGATGTGTTAGAAGCAGGAAAAATGGGCAACGTGAGGATTTGAGCGACTTTGAAAAAGTACCAGTACTGGGTAAGAGCATTTCCAAAACTGCAGCTTTTGTGGGGTGTTCCCAGTCTGCAGTGGTCAGTCCCTACCAAAAGTGATCCAAGGAAGGAAAAGCAGTGAAACAGCATCAGTGTGTATTTATAGTTTTATTATGACTTTATGGATTGTATTTCGTTGCTGTTGAACATTGCATTTCCAAGATTTACCTGTTCATTGTAAATCACATGGCAGAATACCAAATTTATTCAAAGACAATAATAAAACTTGAAGTTGAAAAGTACAAGTATAAATAAATGAATACATGAAATTGTAAAAGGGAACAGTATTCATTTTAGAAGTTTTGAACACTTTGGAACTACCACCACGTTATTACAATGTTTTTTTTTTTTGTAGTTTTGACAATCTTTCCCTCACCCCTAACCAAGTGTTTTAGTAACCATACTTTAACCTCATTTTATTTCCTGTATTTGTATTCATGATCTGTGCCTCACTTTAACCTAGTTGGCATGTGCAGTTATTGCATGGAACAAAAATATTAAATACATTGGCATTGCACATAACACACAAACAAACATGGTGTTATTGGTTTCAGTCCGGGGTTTTGCAAAGACATCCAGCGTTGATGTTTTACTGGGGCATGGGATATTTGTTACAATAATATGACTTGACAAAAAATACTGTAGGCTTTAAGACATTTTTGCAGTAATTATTCTTAACTTGGCACGCTCTGTGCAATATTTTTCTTCAACACACCCATTACATCCACAACAACAACATACTGATTTTGAACTAAAACAGGGAATCAGTATGTGAGGTAGCCAGTCTGTCATAACCAACATTAAGCCTTCAGCAGCATCTTTGTTAGGCCACTATCTCAATGTTGCTGAGAGGCCATTGTACTTTTTTAGTAAGTTAAATATAGGCCACATAAAGTTTTAGCTAACTTTTACTTTTGTTTTATGCACACATCCCACTCTCTCTTTGTCTTTCTTTAATTTCCTTACTCATTCTAAATGCTTATTTATGTGTTTGGAAAATAAATACAGCAACAGACTAACTTTATGTTGTGCTGTGGGGTCGGGAGAACTATTATGTTCTGCAATCCAGCCACTAATCCCTCATTTAACAGTAAAATGATTGCGGTAAGTGTAATAGGTCAGAGCCGAACCACAATTTGGTCTGACTGCATACAATGATGGATGTTTACAAGAGACTCTTTTGGTAATGATGTTACCACTAACCCTAATTTTCCAAAGTTTAGCTAATGTGGGCGTTTGTTTATAACCTGTATGATCAGAAGTTATTTTCAGTGATGTTGCCACATTATAAGCTACAATGTTAATTTTACCAATAAGAATATCAACCAAACTACAAATATAAGACCCATGTTATAGTAAACCAGAACTATCCTTTAAGCTCTTTCCTCTCCCTTGAGTTCACTTAAAAGAAAGAGGATAATTAAATCTACAGTGGTAATGAGAGAGAAGGAAGTTGGAGGAGGAGGAGAAGAGTAAAAGGGGAAAGTAACAGAGTGAGAAGGAGAGAGCTGAAACAGCTGGTAGGGTAGAGATTTGGCAACGAGTGGAGGAGGCAGACGGACTGTGAAAGAGGATGCTGAGGAAGAGGGCAAACACGCACACTTTCATGAACACATATACTGCATAAGCTCGCACGTAAATGCAGGTAGGGAAGGAGAATGAGAGCATTAACAGATAACAAGTGATGCTTTGAGGCACAGGACGAGGAGGAGAGGAGGGAGGCTTTAAAGGTGAAGGAGGATCAAACGCACATCCACAAAGCGAGGAAGGTGGTGGTGGGGGGAGGGGTTGAGTAGGTGACTGCATGTTTCCCATTAGTCTGTTGTCCCTGGCAACCATAGTCTGTTTCTCTCCTTTTGCTTCTTTTTTCACTTTTTCTCTTTTGCTCACTGCAAACCAAATTATATCTCTTTAATGCACATCCTAACTGCTTTCTTCTCCTCCCCGCTGCCCCAACTATCTCTCCTTCTCTTTCATCTATGCCTGAGTTGTGCAGCTTTTCATCAGTTTCTCTCATCTTGCTGCAGTCTCATGACTTTCTTGCCTCCTAATGACCATTTCTTCTTCTCCTTCTCCCACACCCTCTCTTCCCCAACCCGTGTCTCTCCTGCTCATTCTGATTTTCTTTTTTAAAACAAAAATCCACACTCTCGTTTCATGCTTGTACCATCCCGTTGTCTGAGTGGGTGTGCGGATGACATTCGGATGACCGCCACACAGCCAGAACCTGCTGTTACTGCCACTACCCACAGTGCACCGCTCTAAACTGCCTGTTGAAATTCCTCCAGCCCGACAGCCCCATGCTAGTTGACTGGTCTGTCAGTGGGGACAAAGTCACACCCACATGCTGATTAACAGGAGCACACACAGATGCAACACTGACCTCAACACCAAAATCGATAAAGAACCTGACCATGCACGCAAACAAACACGCTCACTTATCACCTAAACAAACATCATGTGGAAAATTGGCATTGGAAAAGTCGATTAAAAAATGTTCTCCTCTGAAAAAGACACTTAATCTAGGCAATGGCTCCAGTGCAAATGTTCACTTGGCACTTGCGAATGAGTAAGCATGCTTAGTCAGCCCTGTCTGAATAAATACATGCTGAAATGCAACTCATATACCATGTAAAACAAACGCTGACTTCACACCAGAAGCAACACATCAGCTGCAGTGCTATGGAAGGAATCAACAGCAATCATAACAAATTTCGTCATGGCCCCCACTGTCCTCACAAGTAGCTGTCCTTCCAGTAGCAGTTGATGAAATTACTATTATCAGAATGTTGAATCATCATGCTTCTGCAGTAGTCCAGACAAACAAAACTCTTGCTCTAGATAGGGCTTATTGTGTTGTTCTACACACTGGTACATTAAAGCAAGCTAAACTTTGTCACACAGTACTCAATTAAGTTTGTGACAACATTAAAAGATGTAACATGCTTCATTTTCATCACTTAGTTTGGTAATATATAAAAGCAGAGTAGGTAAGTCAGTGTAAAACCTGCTTCAGAACTAAAAAAGAATTGGTTTGTTCTTTAACTTTCTGCAGTGAAATCTCATGTTGATTGCCAGAAGTGCATTGCTTCAATAAAATGACACCTCGTACACAGTGATGCAAAGTCAAACTATATTATTGTGTTATTCTACTAATCTATAACGAAAGTAGAATGAACTAACTGCAACTTAAAAAGGTGCCTTACTAAGAAGCTTTCTGACAAGGTTCTTGCTTGAAATGTTATTAATTTTATTGTATTATTTCTGAAAATCTGAAATTCTTCATTAGAGGTGCAAGGATGCATTCAGAGAGTCTTTATTTGTGAAATGTAATAGAATTCTAAGAGCAGAAGAGGAAAGAAAAATTATCGCAGTTGTCGTCAGCTCTGAGCAATTATTCCAGTGGATCCATTTTCTACAAGTCATTAATCGAGGACTGAAAACATTGCTGTGCGTGATAACTGTCCTTTATCTGAGTTGCAAATTCAAGCATGTGCTTTAATGATGCATTACAAGTTTGTATCATCTTAACAGCTTCTGGATTCTTCCACTGGAGTGTATCGGTGCAGTTACAAACCCACTGTTGATAGTGCTTGGAAAAGGGGGAATAATTATCATACAAAGTGCATATGGATTAAACGCAGACACAGCAATAGGTACTGTACCATCTTTATATGACTACTTCCTCGGTGCCATTAGAAGATCCCAAATACATAAACACACCTACTGCACAGGCTCATTGTACATTCCTGTGAAAGAATTTACACAACAGATCCAAATGAGACAAGTCGCTAGTCAACCCAACAGCTTACCTTTGTCCTCCACTCCACCCCCTCCATAAAAAACCCATCTCACACCAACACCATTAACTACCGTCACTGCCTATTTAGTTTTGCTCCATAATCACAGGATCAGCCGCCGACAGCCAGGATTGATAGAGATGGAGGAACAAAAAGAAACACTGGAGAGGACGTAAGGAGATTTGTGCCTGTGTAAAGAGATGGAGGAGAGACAGAGGGCTGAGGAGGGTGGTGGTGAGGGGAAGGCGCACGCACAGCCATTTTGGCGACCTCGGAGCACATAAAAACAGATGACTCAACAGGATAAAAAGGAGGATTTAATGCAGCCAACGCACCCCTAATGTTGAAAAAGATGTAAAGTGGGAGGGAGGCGGAGAGGGAGAAGAAAGGGATTTTATTCTGAGCCTGTTTGGTAATGTATAAGCATTTTAGAACAGAACAAGAGGAAGAGAAAGGAGAACGGGCTGATGAGCACGACAGGGATTAAAAGTACAGTACAAACGCAAAGACAGGACGGATGAGGATAAGTATAGGCCTCTGTTTAGATCCTTTTCCATCCACTTCATCATCATTTTCTTCCATCTCTTCACTCTCCTCCTTCCTGTTCCTATTATTCGCTCTGTCTATTTTCTTGAAGGAATTTGGTCCCAACTAAAACAGCGCATCATCAAGGAGATTACCAGCATGCTCGCTTTGAATTCACCACCACTTTTCACTCCACTCGGCTTGCTCCTATTGTCGCTCTGTTTCATTTCTGTCTTTGTATTCTCTCTACAGCTTTTCTCTTCTTTTTTTCCTCTCTCTTTTTGCTCTGTTAGTAGAAAGCCCAAGTCTCAGTTCAAAAGTTGTCTCAGCAGCCAGGAGATTATTAGCATATTTCATTTTAAATTCACCAGTCCTCTCTCCACTTCTCTTTGTTCCTTTCTTTTCTGCTATTTTGTTTCCATATACAGTGCATTGTTACTCAAAAAGGCAATTGTTAACATGTTACTGCATACAAATGACACAGTCCCACCCTTGGTCCAATCAAGACACTGTTTTCATCTGTAATTGTCACATCTTGTGTTGAAAAGAGAAAATGTTGGAACACTGAGGTGATGGTCACCAAAACTGGATCAGTACAATCTCGCAGATGTCGTGTCTAATAGAAAGAGGAATCAACAGATGATACAAAGAATCTGATCAATCAAAACTGCTCCTTTCCTACAGTGGTTCACTAAACCCTTTTATTTTTCATCTTCCTCCACAGTTTCATCCTTCATCTTGTTTCCCTTTACTATGCCCTTTTCCCTCTTTGTCTTTCCTCAATCCAGACCATCTTTCACAACTTTATATCCATTTCATAAATCCCTTTACTCCTTTTCTTTGTTTTTCATTTGTTATTTTATTACTTTTAATCTCCTAATCTGCCTGGTTTTCATTATCTCTATCTTCGACATCCTTTCTTTGTTCTACATTGCCCTCCTTTTTCATATCTGTTGAATCTGCATCAGTCCCAAGGAAAATTTGGATCAACAAACCAAGACAGTGCCAGAGACATGTGATTCAATGAGATTTCCCTGTGTGTTCCCAACTGACTCCATTAGGAGGTTTCTGTGACCCTTCTTTAATTGGTCCTGACAATGCACTATGGCTAATCTATGACTGAGATCAATCTGACAGTGACAAACAAGAGTTGTCTTATGTGAATGTGCCTTAAACAGTTGGCCAATGTAATTGTGATTTGGGCATCTACAGCAAATTAGTGGACAGCTTCAATAATGAGGGCAATGTATGTTGGCCAACAGTGCAGTCAGTATTAGTAGAATGGTATTTAAGGTTTTATATTAGGTAACATTTTGGGAAATGCGCTTCAATACTTCAATAACTTCAATTTGATTTCAATATGCAACTCTGCCTCTCTCTGTCAAGTTAAACAAACAACATAGGCAAAATTGTGTTATTAAGAACACTAGATTCATTGGTATATTCACGAACAGAAATAGGCAAACTGTTTCGCTCTGCTTCCAGTCTGTGTGGTAGTCTAGACTAAACATGGCCTAACTCAAGTGAGATGAGTGATACTGACCTTCATATCTCATAAGAAAGCAAATTGTCTTCACAAAATGCTGAACTACTCACTGCAAAGCGTCTAGGAGAAAAGTTAACAAGTAAACAGGACTGTCTGTCTCTCTGGGTTAATAGAGGTAAGAAAGTATGACAATAACCTTCAAAGTCTTCAAGGAAACTCTGCAGGCACTGCATACACACAAACACACATTCGTACCCTGGAGGTGTGCCAAGTAGACATAATGAGTATGTACCCTGCATTTGGCTGCTGGGGAATGATCAAACATGGTGGAGAGTAGACTCTAAAATTCTCCCCAAAATTGACTTAGTTTTAATAACTCGCATAATCGCAATTAATTAGTCTCTGCAAGTGGCTGCTGGATCTGATTTTGCTTAAAATTGATGGCATCAAGGTTACCTCTGCACATGTTCACTGTAAAGTACTTTGGATAGCAGCCTTCAGTCAAAGAGGTATGCCAATTAAATGTGTATGCATTTAGTTACACTGTGTGTGTGCGTGACTGACAGTGTCACGCACCCGCACCCACGCGCACACACACACACACACACACACACACACACAAACACAGGATAAATAAAGACTGTAGCCACAAGAAATGGATTAATGAAGAATGAGCCAAATGAGGTACATTAATATAAGTGGGAAACGATAAAATAAAATGGATTTGTGCAAATAACCATTAAGCCACTTTATACGTACACAGCATTTTGTTTTATGTCTTCTTTAATTAAGCTAACATATATGTAGATGAATGACATTTTTGTTATTAGTATTGTTTGTTGTTTTTTTTCTTATTTTTCTCACCAGGACATGGTTGCAGGCCAATTAGGGCCGCTGCCTAGGGTGGGAGTTGGCATGGAAACTCCACACAACAGGCCAAAGTGTCAGTGGGGGGCAGGATATGGTGGGCGAACAGAATATAAATACCGCAGCGTACGAAAACAACAACAAAAACATAAACCTAAACAGAGTCAAAAAGCATATGGCAGCCCTTGCAGCGCGTAGTAGGTGGGACCCATGCAGGAGCTCATGACAGGCTTTGGAGGTGGAACAAGAAGAAAAGACCCCTCCCTCCTTCCTGAACAACATACTTGCTGTCTGAAGCATATTTGTTCTTCAAGCAAAAGTGATGGAGACTGCCAAATCAATATTATAATGGAGTTTCACAACATGATGTATTAGTTTATTATGAGATGCTTCAGCTGTGTCTACAATTAGTTACAGCAGGTCACTGGTCTGTTTTGGTCTTGTCTATTTAAAAGGTTATTTGTTTCCATTAAATGGTAACCTTGCCAGCAACCTGCCAATACTGCAATTCTTTGCTTGCTGATAGAGGTCAATAAAGATTTTAAAATCCCAGTTGCTCCAGAGGTCCCAGTAGCAAACAATGCGCTACCACTAGTTGTTCTGGGCAGGTACAGCTCCAGTTGTGTAACTCAATAGGAATGTGGAGCTGGTTTGATAGAAATTATGCAGTTATCTTTATATTGTCTTTTAACTAATTTTAAAATCTCATCTGTTAATAAGATACTGCTTAGTTGAAGAGATACTTGGCCTTTCAAGTATATATTCTTTATTCAGTACTGAAAAACTGAGGTCCTGAACAGCTCTCTGGGTACGGCAAAACAGTGAATTTGAAGATTTTTTGCATGGATTTTTCTGAAAAAGAGCGTTCCGGGGCCGCAAACCTTCTATGAATAAATACCGATTAAATAAAGGAAAGGTCATTATGGCTTAAAAACCTTTGGTAAAAAGAACCTTTTTACACATTATATGCTTGATTTGTATAAAATGTTTGAATGGATCTTGTGAACGTGTTTTGTATTGGCAAAAAAAGCTTAGTACTCTATTATTGAGTAAGTAAATTCAAGTTCAAAAATACTACTGCTTAATCTTGAACCCATATCCTAATTGTCAGACCTCAAGCAAAGCACTCTCCACTTAATCTATTCTGGTTGCTTGTAGTGCTTTTGGTTTAAACTGTATCCCATGTCACGTCTGAAAAGGTAGCTGTAAAAAGGAAGTCACGGCCCTCTAGAGAACACATGACCAATGAGTTAAGAGATATTTCGAATTGGTTCTGCTATAGAACTCAGCTACAAGCCAACAAGCTAGTGTTATGCTAGCACGATTTAAAGTCAATAACATATTGCATGATGTTGACAAGAAGAGTAGTTAGCTATCCAGCCATGTCACTGTCCCCAAATCAATATCAAGATTTTCATGAACAAATGATGATGAAAATGTTTATACAAAGTATAACAGACCCAGAAGCTCTGTCCATTATATATACCGTCAATGTTCCTACATCAGGAATTAATGGATACACTGCAGCCAATCAGAATTGGTAGATCATGGTATAACAACAAACACGTATTTTCCAATGGGGCCTGGGTGTTTTGGATGTGAACTTTTATCCACAGTTGTATATGTTTTGTGTTTTGTGTGTTCATGCCCAGAGTAAGGCTTTCCTGCTGGTGTATAGCTGCCAGGGCAGCCGTGCATTCAGAGGCATGCTGGGTGTTTAGCGAGTTTTTGTGAAAGATTTTAATAACATGGCATCAATGTAAGGACAGGCGTCAATTGACCAAACTTGGGGAACAGCCAAGAGCACAGCACCCTCTCTGTAGAAGAGCCGGAGCCCAAAGGCTGCAGCAGAGAAGGATGGGCTTTTTTGGCTTTCTTTCCTTTATTTGTGTTTCCTTTTCCTATCTGAGTTGTCAAAGTGCCAGTTTATAATTCCATTTTAAGTTTTTGGCTCCTGCTCAACACAGTCGCCCATTAATAAGGGTGAAAGACTCACCTGATATCTGAATGACTAAAAAGCTTGTCAGCTGAGAAAAGTTATATGGTAGGCTTGCAAAGGAGTTAAGAATTTCTGGAAATATTTGAATACATTTTAGCTTCTGTTTTTTGTTGAATAATCCTGGATCAAAGGAACATAAAAATTAAATACCAAAGCAGCAAATTGAAACTGATCATTTACCTCTAACATTTTGCAGCTATAAGCCACTAAAGACTTTGCTCTAGGTACAATTGCAGCCTCTTTCAGTGTCCATAGTTCCTGATACTTAATTTAAATTTCATCCTCAGTGAATTGCTGAGTTTGAGGGTTGCAGCAAACGATGAAGATGTGGGATGTAAACAAACCCATAGGAGCAATATCAATTATTTCAAGGCAAACATAAAAATTATTACAGACTTGCCTTTGTTTTGTCTTCTGGATATATTCAAAGTTGTAACGTAAAGTTACTGACAGTACATCTGATCTGTCCATAAATAAAAGGCTATAGAGCTAGCAGCTGGTTGGCTGAGCTTAGCACAAAGACAGGAAATAGTGGAAAATAGCTATTTCTGATTGTGTATGTGAAGTCTAAATCATCTACCATGCTTTTGTTGAAAACATTCAGCCCCCTGTCCCTGCTTGCATTGCCTATTGTGTGAAGCTGAATAATCCATGGCACTTGGGGTTGAAATACAATCCCTATTATTTGCAGTTTCTTTTTACTGTTCACGTGTTCAGTTACACCTGCATGGACCATGAAAGCACCGCTCTACCCACACTCACCACGGGCATAATTTTCATATGGTTGTTTTGATGCATTTGTGATGCTTCATTTGCATAATACAGATTTAAAAGGCTGATTGTTTGCTGATTGGCCAGAGCGCCCTTCTGCCTGTTTAATCATTCATCTGGATGACCTGCGTTTAATGGGGTTGGCCCACCCAATGATACGCTTCGCTTCTTGTAACAGCAGCCCACACCGTTATCCAATCAGTGAACTGGTTGTGAGTCGGTTTCACTAACTGGTGACATATGGAAGATGTGTTCCAATCATTTAAGCCATCATCGCTCAATATGAGGGATCTGTAACAGCAAGGTAGAGTGCAGTACACAAGTGTACATTTTCAGCCAGGAACTGCATGCTTTCTTTTACTTCTTTGTGACTTCCCAAATTCAGACTTTTTACAGAAGTGCTATATTCATGCATTTCTCGCACACACACACATTTTATATGACTTAAACCAGCAGATTAGTCTGTTCAGTTCTCTTTAGGTGTTTAGCAGGTAATATCTGGAAATAAATAGACGTTATACAGCAGATTATTTGAGCTAAGCAATATCACTGCCATGAATTCCCTTGAAACACATGTTATGAGTGTGACATTGGTTGCTGTGGCAACCCATGTGATAACCAGGCTGCTAATTAGATATAATCCCGTTTGCATTTCTTTATTGTTATCCTTCATACTATTTACCTACTGAGATCTTTTAACCAACCAAGTGCTCAACACTCTGGTATTTGAAAATTTTTTACATGCAATATCTCAAATAAAATCCAGGCCAAATAGATACTATGTCCTCATGAAGGACAGCCAAGACTGAGGCTTCTCTATAATTCATTATAAAAAATAAGGCCCCGTTTATAGCCTTGCAATGTCGACTTGGGTTTCAAACTTCTTTCTGCAGCTGTACCCCATTATACAGTGGATTTCATATAGCACTAGTTGCTGATGGAGAGAAGTTTAATTTAACCTCTCTTGGCATACAACACCGGAAAGATTCAATTTCCCCCTCAAGCTTTTTTAATAAATATATATTGATACATTATACTCAGATGGCGCCTTTAATATCACCCGGACACCTTCTCCAATTTTATATTAGAGTCAGTAAACTGGATTTGGGGGAGTTTGGGGGATTGACAGAAAAGTTTTGTGGGGGGTGAAATTGGAGCTGTGCTATCATAAATGGCCTTAATCCACTAGTCCTCTTAGGACAGCCACATAGCGGACAGATAATAGTTCATGGTGGATTCACGACATGTTTTTTGAACAGAGAGCACAGCCTCCAGGTATCTTATAGGACAGAGCTTTAAACCTGAATGAGGAGAGTGTTGCTTCCTATGTGCATAGTATACTGTTTCCTTTTTTGCAAGTTAATTGATTCACACAAGACTTTCTACTGCATCCACACCCAACTGCAGTGTAGGCGTCCCATTAATCCTACTGTTTAATGCTGCTTCGTGTTAATTATACTAGACCCTGGATTTATTCGATTTGTCTTGGTCATGCAGGAGCAAAATAACTGCATGCGGTCTTACCTTGTTTGTGTTTATACTTTTTGCTTCAAAGTCATACTGAAAATTGTTAGCAGTGTAGCAAGAGGTTACATACCCGCTGAGTTGATGTTAATAACAACAATAATTTGCTGTAACAAGTGGTGCTTGCTGAGAGCTGCATTTTAAACTTGACTAAATTGCATTCAAAGGTACTTTTCTGTTAAAGAAAATGACCATTTCTAGCAGTTAGAACTGGTAGAATCTAATGTAGGACCTACACGAGCAAATAACACTGAGGGCATCTGCAGAGCTGTCGCCATGTATACCTGTGTAAATATGATTTGATGCTACTAGTCAGCCAATCAGGAGATGTGTGAGCCACTGATGCATAAATTAAACAGCTGATAGGTGATCAATTGAGCAAGTGCGACTGATGGAATTAACACATTATTTTAGTTTTGCACTTCCTCAAAGTTGGGAGATTCACAGACAAAAGAAACAAGAATAATTCAATAGAATAACTGAAGTGGTAGAGACCAGGTTAGTCTGACATGTAGATAAAGGCACAAGACTGAAAAAGTTACCTCCAGAGCCAATGAAGACATTATTAGGCTCAGTAGCTGAGTGCCCTTTTAATGAGAAGATCAAATTATCCTCCAAAACGTAATAACTTTGTGTTATAATATAATTAGGACATTTTGTAACATAAATGATGATTGATGATATGATGATTAGTTATTTTTAGAAATTTTATTACAAATGCATGATTAAATTATCTTTTTATTGACTAAAATTGTTGTAGCTTTAATTTACTGAAAATGCCATACTTCTTAAACAATACTATGAAAGCTCATTAATTGGTTGTCGTAATTAAATTGATTGGATCTGCTTCTAAAGGACAAAAATAGATTGTATTTTGTTTGTAGATTGTATTGTAGATGTATTTAGCTGCCGGATGTGACTGGTAAATTATTTTCCACTACTCCTGCAGGTTAATATCATTGATGTTTCATTGCAGTGCATGCAACACCCTGTGCTGTGTGACAATGTATTGCATTCAATTGCATCACACTGCTGCCCTCTCGCTCTGCAGAGCCACAGAGTCTTTGACGACGTGCTGGGTAAACACTGCTGTCACCCACTGAGTGTGGACTCTGGCTTCACACCGTAGCAAACACAAGTTACTCTAAGACAGGGACAGTTAATCGCTGAATTGCTTCAGCGTTTGAGACTTTTTTGTCGCACTGCATCACACTTCAAGAAAATGGAGGCCAGCAGATAGTGTGCTGGAGGTGAGAAATCTGCCTTTGACACATAAATAGTGCCATGAAAGCACCCAAAATAACAAAAAGTATCAGTGAACAAACTGTTCTATTCTTGTATACCACTTCCCACCGCAGATTTCCTTCCTGTTCATACACACATACACAGACATTATCAACTTGCGTCATTTTTCATCTCACGCACAAGGAATATGGCACAAACACACACACACACACACACACACACTGACATGTCAGCTCAGATGTGCTACCTGGGGACACAGACGAGAACACTGAGGGAAAAGCAGCCGGCCCACCCTGGGGCCATTTGTTTTATATGTGTGCTTTGTGTCATTGTCCATAGTTGTAGGTGTACTTGTCATCATTGTAAGTCACTGTAAATAAAAGCATCAGCGAAATGTAAATGTGATATGTACTTGTGTCTATATCCATGTGTGCAGTTCATACTGGGCTCCAGGGAAAAGTGTCAGCACATGTCCTGTTAAGTAGCCTCTGTGTGTGTGTATGTGTGTACGCATGGGATTTTCAAGTGTGTGTATGTAGAAGCAGAGCATATGCTGACTTCATTATGTACATGCATGAAGTGGTAAGTGGCAAGGTCTCATACTGTTGACAGTGATGGTGTGAGTGCAGCTGCTCAAAGAAGTGCAGCTCTGACATTGAACGTGTATTACACAGTTATACATTTTGACCCCAATGTGACTGAAGTTTTGAAGTCCCATTGGAGTTACATTTTTGGCACTGAAGAGGACACAGCAAGATACCTTAAACTGGACGGTCATGACAGCTGACACTCTCTTTTCCGAGAGTTTATTAATAAAGCTGGACATGGCAAGGCCAAATTTGTGTCCCTAATTCTATATTACATAATAATTCTAAGCAGGTTTTGAGTATGCAGTGTGTTCATACTGGAAAAGTGACAAGGTAAAACAGTCAGTTTGTGTTCTAAAAAGGCTTGATTGATGTGCTGTCAATGTGCACCAATCTGTCACAATGTAATGTACAAAGAAAATGGAAAAGGTTCTCACAGCTGGAGAGCAGCAGTTTTGGCACTGATATTGTATCTCCTCCTGTTCGTATAAAAGAGTGATAATTCATTGTATACTAACTGCAAAAACTATTAAGGTTTAATATTTGGAACAAATGCAGGTATTTTGGGAACACAAAATCCAGCTCTCTTAATGGAATACTTTACCAATTTTTTTTATTTTGTGCATAAATGTAATATAATAATAATAATAATATGTTTTCATTATCTACAGAGGGAGTGGGAGTCACCACCTTTTCTACAGAAGCTAAAAATGGACCCTTTTGGGTTTTTAACGAGTTTCAGAGCCACCATAGTTTCTCCTATGTGCTGGGAATGCAAGCAGTATTGAGTTGGTTGCAATCTGCAACGTCACTGCTACATGCCACTACATCATACAAACTGATCCTTTAAATGCTCATGAAAAGAAAAAAAATTTCAGATTGGCAGACAAGTAGATGATCTCCATTGAGAGGTTTCAATGTAGAGGTCTCCATTGTAAGTGCTAAACCATACATATTTGAATACAAAATTCATATTTCCATTGGAGTATTCCTTTAATACATCTGTGGTTGTTCCCTGCTTTCGCACCCCTTTTGCAGCTTTTGCATCAGTATGAGAATTTAAAGTGAGATGTTGGAATTCAACACGTTGAATTAACTTTGTGTAGCTTGAAGCATCCGTGTTCAATTCATACTTGGGGCATGTTTTGGGACTAAAGGCATGCAAGACAGATCCATACAGAGATATAAACGTATTGGTGTGTGTGTGTGTGTG
>NW_023339729.1:27077208-27095068 GCF_004916995.1 Morone saxatilis | reverse complement strand
GAGAGAGAGAGAGAGAGTGAGCTGAAGAAAGGATCACAGAGAGTGATAAAAGGAAGTGGAAGAAGAGGTAGTTGAAGGTGACAGGTGGGAATGTGAGTTGTCAAAATGCAGTGTCATGGTACAAGACAGGAGGATTACAGCAGCTATGTTTGAAATCATTTTAGAAGGAGTGATTCGGCATTATACAAATAAAATGTAACTGAAATAAATGGAATGTCATTACAAATACAAACACAGCTATGAGGATACTGGCATTATTCCCAAATGTGATTCATCACCCTCAGATTACCTCATCCATGTTCTCCCTCTCACCCCCCAGCAGTTCACTGACCTTCGGGTAAACCAGGAAGACCCAGCCAGTGACAGCAACTATCAGCCAACAACAGACTGTTTGTCCTCTCGGCCCTGGCATGATAAACGTGGCATGAGGCTGCAGCCAATGAGTCAACACACTGCGACCGACTAGACTGATGGGCAATATGGCCAACGCTGACACTGTTTGGACTGGAGCGTGTAAGTGATCACAATAATACAGACACAAATATATGTTATTTTAATCATATAAATGACATGGTAAATTCACAAATGCTTTATTAGTAAAGCATTTACAGTACTGTATATTTGTAATGACGTTGTTTACAATGCTCTCTAGACTGGAAAAACATATGCAATTTTAATTAGACAACTGTAGTATAGTCTTAAGCCAGGTGGGCTAGGGTGACCAGATCCCAATCTCAGCCAGATTGGGCACCAAAAAGACTACATTCTGTTGGTGGACAATGTGGGACCAATGGGTGGAAATGTGGGATGACCAAATGCATCAAGTTGAGGCTATTCTGCCCACCCTTTGGCTTATGAACATTACTATGCTTTGCCATTCTGGTTGTTCAGTGCACATAAAGCCTGCCAAAGTAAAAAACTTAACAAATATATCTTATTTAAATGCAACTTTCCAAAGTTCTGTCATGTGAGAAAACATAGTTAACACACCTGACTGTGTACAATCAAACACAACAGACAGTCAAGGCTACAATTGTTCTTTCAAGTATTGTACTTCAATGTGCCTTTTCTCCAACAACAGAGAGCAACAACATAACCCCAGCACAACTCCAAACACCACATTAAAGTGTTTGCTCTAGTAGAACAATATACTGAACCACATATTCAAATAGAACATGCACTGGATTAGGCTACATGGAATACATAGGCTGAATACTTTTTGCTTGAGCGTGCAGCTTCTAATAAGGCCTTCTGCTTAAGTGCATAGCTGTAGAATTCCTCGCAACTGTATTCAAAGTTGGTCTGGACTGGAATTGTGCACTCTTGAATAAGCATACAAACAAGAGCAACAGGTAATCAATAAGAAAATCAGATCCAGGCTGCGGAGTCATGAAGGGAAACACTCTCTACAGAAGCATTGGTTTGATTGGGTTGGCGAAGAGAAAGGGATGCAATACAGCAGGATTTGGTGCTATGTCTGCTTTTAAGCAGATCGACAACCACATCGTCCACAACAGGAGGCACTCTATCTCTCCAACAATTTCTGGCAGGCGGTCGCGCAAAGTCACAGCGTATCCTCAATAACAGTTCTCCATGTCCAGTTTCGCCCCCCTATCTGTGGCGCCTCCACGGCATCACTGAGCTGTGGAGAATGTGAAGGCTGCTCTTCAGCGCCAAGCATGCAACATTCTTCTGGTAGTTGTTGTCTGTGAAGTCATACCATTTTTCCAGGTTAGGTTGAGTGCAGTCTTGTAGAATTTGGAAAAATCATGTTTGAATGTTGCTGCCTTTTGGTCAGGCACTCTTGCGACAATTAGCAATCGGTCTCCATTCCAAAGAAGGAATCAATTTGTCGCTGGTTGAAGCTTTGTCTTGAGAGTGAGCATTATGTCATAAAGCTTGCAGATGGTCCCATTCCTGTCCCTCCAACAAAAGCACAACATCATGGAAGATCTTCAGTATTGTTATTGGAGGAAAGCCAGGTAGGCCTGTAGGCTCAAGGGGTTGCCCCTCACCACCCTGATCTTGTTTTCAAACAGCTGCCACAGTGCTTTTGCGGCACTTACTCTCTCCCCAGTGAAAGAAGTAGCTCTTGATAGCCTGCCCAGCTGCTCATGCAGCCTCTGGACAGCAGGCCACAGGACTAGACCATCTTTGTGGGGTACATGTCTCCGTACAACATGAAAATCTTCCTCCACAAAGGCGAACACTGCTTTCAATTCCTCTGTGCGCTGTGCAGACACTGAAAAGTGACTGAATATTTTGTTCACTACAGAGTCAATGTCAATGTTCAACATGTCTCCAGCATGCTTTGCACAGTTGTGTACTATGGTGGGCCATACAGTTTGCCTTGGATAAGGCATGCCACTGTTGTCTGCCTTTAGCTTTTGGAAAACAGAATTGTTTTTCCCATAGTTTAAACTAGCATTATCAGCATTTTCCTCTAACTTGCTTGTAATCTGGCAGTGTATGGTAGCAGCTGACTCATGGCTATCCTCATAAAAGTCACGGATCTTGCTTTTCATTCCCAGCTCTGGTGTCCTATATCTCAAAGACAGTGAGAAGAGTTTTGTAGTGCCATGATTAGATGCATCTTAAGCCACTGAAAAAAATGGCGTGTGGACTGTTTTATCACTTGGGAGCTCTTGAACCACTGGCGTTTTTAATTCTTTCAAACAACTCTCCACAGAGGCAGGTGCAAGTACATCTGTAACTATGGATGCTGCCTTTGAACGACCACATGACATTTTCTTTGCAATCTCAGAGTCTGGAAACATGGTTGATGTTAGCTTATTACCACAGTCTTCTGACCTGTATGATAGGGAGTGTTTCACAGTGTGGTAAACGCTAGTTAGTTCAGCTGCTGTTACCTTATCTGCGTTTGAATCTTGTTTGGGTTTTAGCGGGAATGTGTGCATAGACTAGGAAGCCTCCTTTTGAGCAACATGTTTTCTGTGAGTCTTGCATTGTCTGTGTCGTTTCACGTCGTATTCACCTCCGTGTGAAACGGAAAAATAACTCAAGCAAACTTCACACAAAACTTTACCAGACTCGCCTTGCACTGGTTTCACCCAGGGATAGATAGTTTCCAAGTCTTTATTGTAGCTGCATTTCCTCTTCTTAGCCGTACGGGTTGTGCTTTCCTCCATGTCTCGCGCTGCATGCCGTTCTGACCTGATTTGCATTGTTTCTTGTTGGTGGGCGCACCCTTAACCTGCGTCCGCGTCCCAGTTTGATTGACATGATCAAACAGCCCGCCCCGCCCCCTGATGACAACCCTCACTGCTTCCTCCAAACAGCTATTTGATAAATGCCAGATTATAAAACACGCATTTCAAAAACTATAGTCTGAATGTCAACAACGTCTCAATTTGCGGGACGTGTGAAAAGTAATGGAAATGCGTGACTGTCCCGCACAAAGCGGGACATCTGGTCACCCTGACCAGGCTCACCTTTTCTTTCCCCACTTTTCTGTCTCCCTTTGGCTGCTTCTATCTAATAAAGGCGATAAAAGGCCCAAAAAAGAATATTGATAAAAAACAATTATTCATTACAGCACCAATACAGAACTTACATATGCACAGAACTGTGTGCATATGTAAGTTAAGTAAGTTATATTAAAGTATATAGTTTTATAAAAAATACAGATGGTTTGTAGATTATTACTGCTATGTGTATACTATCCCAACACAAATGATCAGCAGTGGGTAACCCCTTGACTTTTGTGACAATGTTTTTGTAAAATATTATATCAGCCCGTTTGCTGCTGTAGATATATCATAAAACTACATCGAATTTAATTCTGCCAAGAAGTCATCTGTATCTCATCTCATCTTGCCATGTATGTCTTCATTTAACCTGATATGTATAATGGTGACTGAAAGGAAAGAATCTCATGAATAATGTATGTGTAAATCCTCCTCATAGTAAGGTGATTCAAATTACCAGCTAGTTATAAATGCCAGTGGTCGTATGCTACAGTACAGACGAGCTATAGCAAAAATGCTTATATAAAACCAGTATATTTTCTAAATGAAAGAGAAGGTGTTTGACTTGAGTTGTGTTGAACTGAATGAAACTGATGGAAATGAACTGACCTGAAATGAACCAAGATGGCCAGTGTTACTGTCACAATACAGTCGTTTACAGCGTGTGCACTGCCGGGCAGGGTAATATACTGCTGCATTCAACAAGTCAGGTCCTGTACTGCTATACCTCATAAATCACACTTTTGTGTGGGTATGTGAGGACTTGCTCAAGTTAAAGCTGGGGTAGGCAGCTTTTTCGCTGTCACTGGGCAAAGATTCCATAATAACCTTTCAGTATATTGTAATTCAAGTGGTCTGAGAGAAAATTAGACTTCTGCACCTCGACCTGGCTGTTTCCAGGCCTTTAGAAATCTAGCCAGGAGACAGATCTTTTAGAAAGGGCATTCCTGATGGCTTTTTTCACAGGGCAACTGACTCCTTCTGCTGCTGTGTGGAAAGAGAGAGAGAAGGAAGGCTTTGCATAGGTTTGCAGAGCTTTTGCCTACTGCAGTTTTCAGTAACCTACTATTATATCAGACAGTGAAATTATATCTTGTATGTCCATGTGTTAAACTTAACACGAGCAAAAAATAAAATCTCCCTTAGGGTTAGGGTTAGAACACAATTAGTCAGTGAACACAAATACTTGCTGCACAGCACGCACCCTAAACTATATCCGCAGTAGCTTGAGAACTTTTAGCGCATTTTTCTTATATAAATGCTGCCTTACATGTTGGGTTTTAAGACAGCTCTTATACTGTCTTTCTACCACGTATCATTTCACCACAATCAGTTTTTACTGGGTCGGATGAGTTTTGGATTTTCTCGTTATATGCTGTTAATCATCTTCCCACTAGTTACTACTACACTATAGCGCATCAATAGATTGAAATGGAAATCCCCAGAGGTTTTTGCTGTCGTCACATGTTCCAGTGGCTTTTAGCATCAGGATTCTCCTTGTCTTTGTCAGTGACTAAATACTGCTGTTCATTGGCTTCTTGTTGATGCTTGTATGAGTGTCCTTGATGGAAAACTCAATCATATTGGACTCTATGTACTCAAGTGTTTCCTGCGAGATGCATTTTTGTAAATGTTTTATGTCATGCTGAATCTTTTAAGATTCGAGTGCTCTGATTCATGAAACACCTGCCCTGTTTTTAGTCAGCTATCCCAATAGCCTGCTCAATAAACCAACCGACAAACACAATCAGCAGCCACTGACCTCAACTTTATTGCTGACTGTAAGAAGAGGAAAAGCATCACACATGAGATGGATTTGTCTCAGAGATTGATGAGCTTGTGGCAGTATCTTTATACACATGGGTTACATTAGATTATAAACGTTTCATTGTGTTGTCCAATAGAAAGGGAGAGGTCAGTGTAACAGACGAGTTTAACAAACCACCAATAATGTTTTGTGGAGGCCACCATCAAGTCCATAAAAGTATTTGCTTGTTTAGTTCCATTTTCCACTGCTGTATAATTGTGTACTTTTTTTTGACAGCACTTGACCCTTTAAGCACAAGTAACAAGCTTATGTACTTTTCTTATTTATACCTGTGCTTTGCATTTTAGAGATAAATATTGTGCTCCGTACTCAGTAACATACAAAACCCTTAAATTATGGTGCACAGCTTTAGATTAGTCTACCTACAGTATATAAAATACTTGACTTGGGGAAAATTTAGAATAGAGAGACCTTTATTGCTACTTTTATTTAAGTATTAGATCAGAACACTTCTTCCATCGCTGGAAATGTCTCTCAAACAGCTCAATCACAACAGATGCATAGAGTTTAATTTTACCCATATATATCATTCTAATATGTCCCTACAGTTCTATTTTGTTTGATATGATATTCCATAACCTAATGTCACAAGGCAATGAATTAAACTCCAGCCAGGAAGCAGAGGGACTTTAACTGCTTAGCAACAAGCTTCGTTCATAGAGAGAAGTCAAAAATATCTCAGAGAATCACCAGAGCCATAAAAAACACTTTGCTCAGTGTCACGACTTCCTTCGATGTATAGCTTTGGGGCCCCACAGCAGCTCAGAGTGAGGTCTCTACTGCGTGAAGCAAATCAGACAAAACCAAAGCCTTTACATCTGTAAAAAAAAACAACAGGCTTTCATGGCAGGGCCAAATACTAAGGCTACTGCCAGGCTGATGACACGTCCAATACTGGCAGCCATATTAAAAATTGATAGACCCCGCCAGAGACGGAAAATGCGAGAACAGGGGGGTGGAAAACAAAGCAATAAGAGAGAAGTGGTGTGATACAGAGCGGAGGAGGGCAGAGGGGAGCGGGGGACATGAAAAGCTGAAAGGATAAACAAAGAGAGGAGGATCGAAGAGATGATGATTGGTTAGGAAGATGTAACATTAAGCATGAAGAGGTGGCTGGGTTATTGAGTTATGTCAGCCAGACATGACCTGAGTGTCCAAACAAGATATGTATATTTCTAGGCTTTATTTTTTTTCCCCCGTTTGTTCACAGTACAAATCTGTGTGCATCATTAGTCACTGAGAGAACAAGAGGTCCAAGGGAGCATGTTGGATGATTCTTGTTGCTGCGCAACTCAAAGACGCAAGCAGATTAGCATTAGCTAGGTAGCCTTATAGTGTGAGAAAGGAAAGGTTAATGGTGTTGCAAATAAAAATGGGCAAGAAAGAGCTAACAAGGTCTGTGTTTCTATGTAAATCAGGAGATGATGAATTCAAAGCATGGAAACTTCTATTATCAGATCTAAACATACTTAACGTAGCAAATACCTCAAGGGATCATATGCAAAACTATGATTTCATTAGTATATAGTCACCTGAATATAGGGATTGTGTTTTTGTTACCTTAGAACAAGCCATTCGTATCTACAGACACCACAGTCACCTTCCATGGAGTCTGCCATGTTGAACCACCATGTTTCTACAGTAGTGCAGAATGGAAAAACCAAACACTCCCAAACATGTGGCTAAAATAACTGACTTGATTGTATCTCCAGATCCAATCGATCCTCCAGAGTAGAGAGCATGCAGAACAAACTGTAACCAGAATCGCATCCAAGCAGCTCAACGACATGTGGAGGTTGTCTGAATTTCACTATCATTGGAACCCAGGTCGAACGTTTGGCTACATTCTTAGAGGGAAAAAAACACCCAATGTCTTCAAAGATCAGTTAACTTCACCTCAGCTAAAAAGGGGGTACATTCATGATTTCATATGTTCACTGATCCAAAACAGAAGAATTAAAATGTCATGGCAGTAGAGTGCAAACAGTGGTTAAATAAAACTGAGGTTAGTAAGCAAGAAAAAAAAAGCCTTAATAATTGCCAGCAGAAATATTGAGTTGTCACACCAGGACAAGCACAGGTTTAATTATTGACATTAATGATGGCTCTGTTAATACAAGGTCCCAGTAAACCATTAAAAGATAGCTCACCTAAAAGCAGTCGTTTTAAATTTGATCAACTATACCTGTGCTTTTCCTGCTATCATATTTCAAAATGTTTGTCCTGAAATACACATATGTGGTTAAGGTAGCTGCAGTGCTCATACTGAGATAATGATGGAGCCAGTACCTGAAATGGGATGTAGTATTGAGACACTTGTGGCAATTTTTGTTCACGAGTACCCTTACTTTTTTATTGAGAAACACCATGTCTGGTGAGCATGGTCGTTACCAATACTGAAGTCATCGAGATTTGGATCTCAGTATTTATTTATTTGATGAAATAAAAAAATAAAAAATACTTGCATGCACCAAAAACCCCAAACAAGTTTTTGGACCACTGGTGAAGACTGTATACATTGTAAAAAGTCGTAAGTTGTAAAAGTCCTGTAGTCAAAAAACAATAGAGGAAACTTGAGAAAGTTTTATTTTGTGCCTTTATAAAAACAAGTCCTGCAGTTTTTTTTTCCACATTATCAGTTCAAAAACTACCTCCAAAGCCAACTTCCTCCATCTCTCGTCACTCCTTCTCATCTTCTTCCTCTTCCTTGAACTCATTGATGTCCTCCTGTACTCCCATCTTCCATATCCGGTGAATATTGTTTACCATGCTAATCTAGCATCTCATCTGCAGTAAGCCAGAGTTGGTCTGATTATAATGGCGTCGTAATTAGCTGATTAGCTATGGAGAGAGCTTGTTAAGGATGCTAGCCAGATGAGAGGACACTTGATTAGATAATTATAACCATGTGTGTGTTTGAATACTGATACAAGTTATAATGCCACCATGAGAATCTATTAACACTTTTAAGATGAAGCCACTATAGTGATTCAGTGTGTGTATGTATATGTATACCTGATAATTGCTGTAGGCTAATGCCACATTTAGTTTTTTTGTCAGTGCTGTTTAATATCCTCTATTTTCTGTTCCCAGTTTATTTGCTTAATATATTTGTGGACGTTATTTTTTCTCCTTTTATATTTGGGGTAAAATGTGTTTTCCAAGCCCATCAGTTTTCCACTCTCTCACCCACACAGTTCCTTTGGTTTCTCCTGTCTCATTTTCAGTTTATCTCTTGTTTGTACAAGAAAACAAAACTTAATCCCTCACACATTACTTATGTGGCCTAGAACTACATCAAAACAGGATGCATTTACTGTTGAAAAGTTAACGTGCTGCTGTACCGCTCAAAGCTCTTCTCTACTTTGTGAGTTCCCGGCAGAAATGTCGCCAGATTTTTTTTCTTCTCTGTTGAGACTGTAGCAACAAAACCTGAAACTAACCAAAATACTATATGGGCTTATGCATGCTATTGCAAAGATATGTGAGTAATTATTTTTGTGAAAAATGTTTCCAAGGTGTTTAATTAACTAAACATTTCAGCTGTAAATGCTGTATTTATATTTCCACAGTTAATTGTCTCACAAGTGCTGGCATTGAAGTCATTCAAGGTTGATGAAAAATAGGTTGCAGGAGAAAGACTTTTAAAATTGGATGCTCTTAACCTTTCTTCTCAGTTGGATTCATGTCTTTGTTACAGTTATTCATTTCTCTTATTTTTTGCTATCCTTTGGCTTACTCCCACTCCCATGTCCAGGAATGATGCAAGAGGGATAGCTACAGCGTCATATTAAGAAGCAGATGGCCACTGACCAAGCTGAAATATTTGACAGCTTTGAGGAGATAAAAATGTACTGTAATTGTTCTGATAGTCAGGAAGACAGATATCTTGTTAGCATCAACAACAATGCATTTTACTTCTTAATCACTCAGAGTTACCTGACCTCCCCGCACAGAATTATCTTTTCCAAATCTTATCCCTCAATGCATTTAAATATCTCTGCTCACTTTAGCTCCTATTTCTTCTGATTTGTACACTTTTTCTTCAAATTTATGAATGGCTTTCAGATATACTGTAGAGAAACTGGTCCTGAAAACACTTGGTTTCTAATAGGGTTATCAGTCTAGAAAATTGAGTTTATTCAGTTGTTGCAGATAATCTTCTAAATGCCTTAAGTGTTATCAAGGATACAGTAATTAATAATGAGTAAAATATGTAATATTAAGATATTAAGACAACAAGCAAAAGCTTTTCTATACATAAAAGATATTAGACCCAATCTAAAAAGTTTCACCATGAGGAAGTATGTGTTTTACACAACGTGCATTTTATTTTCAACCTTGTGTATTACACAGTAAATCTCTCTCTGATTCTCTCTTTCTCTGTAGCTGGAAGAAATACTGTTAAAATATATAAATACTTTATATTTTAATTTTTAAATCCTTAGTGTTAAAAACATGTAAAGCCCAGCACAGCTGGGAATAAAGTGGGTCTTCGCATTAAAAAGTAAAAAGTGTTAGTAAGAGATGTATCCCACAGACACACCAGCTAAAACCTGTACAACATGAACCCATGATGAAGTGAAGAGGCCGCCCTCCCATCAGGCTGTACATATTTGTGAAAGTCTCAAATCTACCAGTTGAAATGTGAGTAATACCATTCCTGCTGCTTTGTTCTTGGCTCAAAACCATCACTCATCTACTGTATGAAAGTCACAGCCATCGAGTTATTTTTCATCAGGAAACAAAAGGAACTATTTCCTTGAATCAAAGCCTCCCACTCTGCATTCATAATGATGGATTATGGCATCAGATTGATGAGGATGGCTGTGTAAAGGGTATTTAGAGGCATTTCAAACTAAATGGGATCCTGTGAGCAGCTGAAGGTGTTTGATTTTTGGAACAGGCAGTGTAAGCTACTGCAGGCATCAAGAAACACTGTTCGCCCAGATGCATTATGGTGTCACTGTATTGTCGAGAGACAGCCATCTTAAACTCAACTGCAAATTCTGATGATTTGTGCCTTGAAATAAATGTAAAGTGGTATAGGTATATAAGGTATAAAACTACAAAACTGTGATGTTGTTCTGAGCATATTAAAAAAATCCCACAGTTATGGATTATACAGAAAGAAATTGGCAGAAAATGCTAATTAAGTGTTGAATATGTGCCAATTTTCAAGTTTTTTGGTTTAACTATGTACAGGAAACTGTATTTTTCAATTTCAATTTAAATTTCTACTATTTTTATCCTATTTTCAGCTTTCTCTTATATACAAAATAAACACCCATGATAAATAGCCAGATTTGTTTTAAATTATATTTGTCTTTTAAGTCCTTGAAATAAAAACAAATTTTTTCCACGCTCAAATAATGTAGTAATTACTATCATTTCTAGGCTACTGCATTTAGGGTATTGTGTTGTGTATAAACATATACCCATGAAATTTCAGCTTAGACATTCTGATCTTCCATTTTATCCCAGCTATATTGTTTTATCATTCCCTGCATGGATCATCTGGGATTCATCTTTGTCCACCCCACACATAACCACACACACACACACCTACACACACACACTTACATACTGACACATTAGCCTGAGAGATGAAAAGCCAATAGCACCCAGAGGGGATTCTTTGATCCCTCTGAAGTCCCCCAGGAGCTGATGTGGAATCACTTCCACACCATGTTGTCCTGACCTCACCAATTAGGAAGGAAATTGAAAAACTGACCTATCAGTGTGGGGATGGGTGAATTTGATGTTTCTGACTGGGGCAATTAACCTCAGGGAGCACCCATGGAAGCAGAGAGAAGACCCTGGGACGCACCCGTCACACACACTCAGGCTGAGAATATGCAGCATATGTTTACTCATACAGTATGCATTATATGTCAAATAAACTTGACTTCTCCCATATCTTTGAACAGAACACACACAATAATCAGCATGTACACACACACACACACAAAAAAAAGTAAACCACATACATGCTGCATCCTGCTGCAATCTGAACACAGGCAAAACTTAATTTGGAAAAAGTTTTTTTTAAAAAGAACATTTATTTGAATCAGAATCTTTTTTCACAATTTCTTGTGAGTCACCTTTCCATCTGAGATTACCATACATTTTGTATCCAGAGTGTGTCTACATCTGATAGAGCTGGATTGCATTTAGGCAAAACCTGGAATTAAAATGCTGCCCTGCTTTACCCCTCGGAATCCAACTGCTCCCTTGCTCGCTAAAATACACATTGCCATGCATACGGCTCCTTCTCCGCTTGGCAGTAAACACTTTTTCTCACCCTGCGCTCATGCCGCAAGCAGCCTGGCTGATGGGTCGCTCCCTTCTGAATGATTGCGACGGCAGTGAGTTACTCTGATTGCATTTATGCATTGTCCTGCTCGTAAAAGGTTGGCCAACTGGAAAACCATTTACTTCTCACTGCTTGTCTTGTCTTTTATAATGGTAAAATAATAAAATTACCATTGTTGCAGGTGCTATTTAGACAGCTTTAGCAGAAAATAAATAAAACAATCTTTGATTAAATTTTCAAAAGATGGAAGCATTTACCAATCATAAACGAATATCAGCGACTCTGCTATCACTGCAAAGACTAAGTTCTGCATATTCCAACAGTATGTGTCTGTTAGTTCTAGTCTAACGGTTAAGGTACTCATTTTAACAACTAAACCACAAAAAATTCTAATGCATTTTATTTTAGAAATTGCATCTTAAAGTAGAAGGTGATATGGTGTTATTTTTAAGTTAAGTTTTTCTTTGTATTTCTTTGAGGGCTTGATTAGATCTAACATTCCCTCAGAAACTAGCAGGTACATATTTTCCTCATAAAATATACAGGAACTGTGTGACTGGATCCGCAGAGGATGCTGAGAGAGGCTGAGGATGAATGCAGTGATAATGAAAAATGTGTAAGACAGGCAGTCTATGATGGTGTGTGTGAACACTCACATGAAAGCAGACCTGTGCCAACATTTAGATTTCAAAGCACAGGAGGTTTTTAGTGCAACTCTGCTTAAATTTGCAGGTGTATTAACATAGATTTCCTGCCCTGACATTTTGACGACTGGCCCGTCTGCCTGCCTGTGGAGAGAGCAGCTGCTTACATGCCCCTTGAATTAGGTTGAAAGTTGCAGGTTGTGGTGACAGATGAGTTGAACATCATTGTGTGGATTGTGTGTATAAACTGTGTTTCATAGACAATCTGGCAACCTATGCAACATCAGACAGAGTATTCATAATTAAGTTTGAGGGCCATGCAAAATAAGCTACAACAGGCCTCTGTTTTGTGCATCTGTGAAAATTCAGAAGAAACTCAGGAAAAACTAAGATATCCAACACAATAACCCCTAACAACAAACAAAGGGAACAAACGGCAAAGATACATACAGTTAACCACGCACAGATGTAGACATGTGGCCCAGGAATTCTTCTTTTACACACAGGAAGCTTGTGATCTTGTGAACTCATGAACCCAACTGCGGGATCCAGATTTGATGTCTAGGCCGAGTTTCTTGCCACTCAGAAATTACCATTAGTATACTCTGATGGGCTCGCAACAATCAAGGAGAAGTCTATAGAGGTAAACATTACTGGCTGGTCAAACTTGAACCTCAAGACTCCAACATGTCTACAGCTGTTCAGACTGTAAGCAAGCACTGGTTGTCATTGATGTAAGCATTGGGACTAGAGATGGCAATCTGACTGCCTCTAGACTAGTTCTCAAAAGAATGAGAAGAAAAAGTGGAAAAGCAAGCAAAGAAAAAATCTTTATTTGCTATCTGTCTCAATGTGGTTTTTAACTACATCAGAAAAATAATAACACTCAATCATCACACATTACAAAGAACAACACAAGGACACTGTGTTGTTCTCTTGTGATGAGCAAATATTTTGTTGCAAACAAAGCTGTGCCTTTTTAATCCTTTAATGGTGTGATTTAACTAATCTTGTTGGTTCCTCAAATTGGGTTGAAACACCAACCGGAATGTGAAAACTGGGGCTTTTTTCCAGATTTCATTCCTTGGACCATTTGTCCAGCAAGGACCAGTGCATCACAACTCTACCCAGACCTTATTGTGAACCTAACCTCACCCCTAAAAAGAAGTCTTAACACAAAATGGCCCTGAAGACTACGGTAAAATGTCGTCACTTTTCGAAATGTCCTAATTTTCCAGGTATAAACCTTGGTCCTCATAAAGATAGAAGTACAGGAAACACAAACTCACACACACAAGTCTATACTCACACATACTGCAGACATAAACACAAACACACCAAAACACATACATACATACAAAGAGAGAATCTGCACACACAAACACACACACACAAAGAGCATGAGTTCACACAGAAGACCAAAGACAAGTACCAATACCAGTAAGGCAGGCAGAAAGAGCAATGACACACAAATAAAGAAGACACACATCTGCTGTGTGATGCTTGAGTGAGAACAAAGCCATTTTTAAAAGTGCTGCTTGTTGTGTTTTTTATACAACTCATGAAAAGCAGCAGCAGCCAGCCAGAGTTAAATATTTATTTGTGGGTTTTGGAGCCAGATGAGCTCTGACTGCATAAACAGATTAGCTGCCACTCTCTGTAAACACGCTAATGTCCATATACAGTACACACACACACACACACACACACACTCACAGATCTATTCACATTCACACCTTACTGCACAGATGCAGCTATGTAAAATCACACCCACACTCGCATATTTGCATTTCACTGTTGAACACACTCCTTCTGCAAATGCTCTTCTTCTCCCCTCTCCCATCTCTCTATCTCTCTGTTATATATGCCTGTGTCACTCTGCCAAACGGCTCCATTGGGCGACAGACACAGCATAAGGCAAACCTAGGCTGTTCTACTCAAATATTTGACCGTGCTATTGCTCATTGTCTGTGTGTTAGTGACTGTTTGTGTGTTTCATAATTTGCCTTCGCACTAATGTCATTCACCTTCAGTTATTAACACCACTCCCATATTCCTGTTCTCTACCATCTTCTGTCAATCTACAGTATGCTTCTCTTGATCTTTTCTTCTGTTCTCCCTCTGTCGTCTGCCCCACCATCCCCTTTCCCACTCCCCATTCTCTTTTTATTCCTCCTTTTTATCTCAGCCACAGCTGTGTTGAGTAGCTTGGTGATGTGACACAGCTATTCCCTCACTGCTGTTTCCCAGAGGGCAACAGTGCCACATGATCATGGCAGAAACCGAGCCCAAGCAGGCATCAGGGTTGGAGGGTGTGTGACCAGAGTTTCACTGGATCAAATATGTGGGTTCAGTTCAACAAACTGCAAACAAACCTCTTTTTGAATCACTGCCATTATATTCAAAGTGGTTGGACAAGTGCCTGTGATACAGACAGAAAGCAGCTGTTTTGGTTAAAGGGCTTCTGGTTGGTGTCTTTTTAGGAATAAAAATGAGTGTTAGCTACTCAGTCTTAATCTCAATCTGCAGACAGTTCAACCCTAACACTGGACAGGTACATCAATATTGGATAAATCTGCAAAGCCACAGATTAAGTTTAATGACTGTTGCATCCCATGTGATGCAACACAAACTCTACTGTATAGTAAATAGACTGCATTTTCACACACACACACACACACACACACACACACACTCAATAGTGGCAAGCTGCCATCAGCCATTAGGGGAAATTGGGGCTCAGTGTATTGCTCAAGGACTTGCAACACATGGATAGGAGGAGTGGAGGATAGAACCACCAACCCTGCAACTAATTGAAAACCCACTGTACCTGCAGAGCTACAGCCACCCTTACTGCATGAAAGTCAGCCACGGTACCACCCACCACTCACGTTGGTATTGGGTGCAAATCATCAGGTGTGGAAAGGTCCAATATGGACATGATTTGTCGGAAACAGTTTCTTCAATCAGAACAATCGGAATGGAAATCAAGACAATGGCAGGGATAAAAACAGCTAGGCTGGACTAAACAAGATGATATGATAAAAGGCGCACACAGACATGCAACAGGCATGCAAGACATTTTGTGAGCTAAACCCTGAATTAACTCTGAATCCATGGCAAATAAGGGACCCTGCATTGCACTTAATGCTAACTAACTTCAGACTTACAATTACAATCTTCCAGCTGCCATAACATAGATTGCGCATAGATTTTCTGTTTATGGGACATGAAGATGTTAATGCACAGACATCCATGACGCACAGGAGGCGAAGCGCACAGATCCATCTCCCCGGGAAGAAAAGTGCCAGGTGGACAAATGCACTCACAAATGTGGCGTGCCTCTGCCTTTGAACTGGCTGCATTGTCCACTCTCGTCACACTCTGCCACACTGGGGATTTACACTTGTTGCTTATTCCACCAAATAAAATATTTTTGATGGCCTCCACCTCAGTGATTAGCACCTCGATCTCACACTTTTTTCTTTATTGCTTGTTTTGCAGAAGTTTTAGCCATTGTGATTTGGACAGAAGATAACAGCAGGTGCAGATTTTTAGTAATTTACATAGTAATTTATGGCTCAGTCACGTGCTGTAAGTTTCTCGTTGATTGGGATGTATAAAAGAAAGGTGCACAGGATCTGGCATATGCCTGGTTTTATACATATAAGATACTTCTTTGCGTACAAGTGAGTACACCTTTCAGAATAAAAGCTGCGTAATCTTTTATATATGAGGCCCTGGTATTCTCTCAAGATCTAGATGATTCCCTTAATCTTACTAGACAAAATTAGTCTTCATTACCTGCGGAACTTTTCTTTTTTAATATATCAAGAACTCAATGGAAAAGCATTATTGAAAATCTGCCAGATCACATGACAAAGTCCCCTCTGGGCCCTTATAAAAGACATAATTACTAATCTAGTCTCTGATTTGAATCATAACCAGTGTGTTAAGTACAATGACTGGTGTTTTGGCAATTTCTGGTAAACATTTGAGGGGCAGACATCATTTGGGAGAATGGCCAGGTTAAATGAAACCTTTCCACTCCTTCTCTGTTAGCCCCTTGGGAGCCAATCAGTGTGTTCTTGATTTACTACAATCAACTGCTGCTTCACCTCAGTGTCCTCCAACTCCAAAACACTGATGCTAATCTGCACCTGAATATCATTCTATCAACTATCAGCATTAAAGATCTGATTGGGAACTCAGTGTGGTGATGTGTCAAGCTGAGAGTTATTAGAATACAATTGTCTAGTTTTTCACACGGCTGGAGTAAATGCTAAGATCTGATCTATGCTTAATCAGTAAACTTTGATCTCCCTTGATTAAAAAGCTGCAGTCTGTAATATGACTATGGTGGTAATAAGAGTAAGGTTTGGCATGTGGCCTGTTTTTTTTAACCTACTAATCATTTTTATTTATCCATAAATTCAGCTGCATGTTGCAAGACATTACTGGATGGAGTAGCATAGACATATTTTAAGCAGCATTTTGACAATAACCAACATTTAGTTAACGTTCTCTCCATTCCCAGTGTCAAACTCTATAGACATATCAGTGCATGTGTTAACATGCACGTAATCAGGTTTTTTGTAGCGTCGTTATGAGTTGCAACTAAACATCATATTCAGAAATCTGGATTAGCTTGAGTACTCCAATAGAAACTAGGATACTGTGACATTTGAACATCTGATCCAACTTTCTGGTTAAGCACTCTCATTTTACACAGAAACTCAATATGCTGAATACAATCCAAACCAGGATAAGACTCAAACTCAGGATACAAATGTGCATATTAACATACCCACTGATAGCAGATTAGCTAAAAGCCCATTTCTGCCCCTTATCTGGTTTTATTCCCTTGAATTGGAGCATTGAAAACACTATAAGAATAGACAAGGTTTCTAGTCATTTGAAAACCAAGTTATAACGATTTGATTGCATTTTTCAATTTTGTTTTTTCCATATGTTTTAGAATTTTTACTAGAAACATTTTCAAAGTTAGCTTAGTGGAACTACTAAGTGAATAACAGTGCAATGTTGTACAGGGCAAGACATATAAACCTCCTTTATCCACGCATTTTCACAAAGAGTCTTCATCAACTGTCAAAATGAAAGTTGAAATACACTTAAAGGCCGAGGTAACCGTGAAACAAACTAGTTTGTACAATCTATCGTCAGACTACATCTAAGGAAAAAGTATTCCATAATCTGCAATTATTTCTTTCTCTGTCCCATTCGCTTTCCTCCTTCCAGCATTCGTCTCTTTGCTCTTCATTTCTGTATCATATGTCCCAGCTTCTGTTGTCTTCCCTCCCATCCTCTCCTCTCCCTTTCTATCTTTCTCCATCTCTACTTCCTCATTCTGTTACACATTTCTCAATCTTGAGCTCCATCTTAAATCTCAGAACCTCATCTTCTCTATCTGTCTCTCGCTTCCTTCAGTTTCCCAGCTCTCTTCCTCATCTCTGTCCCTCTCTCTGCCATTTCATCTCTTCAACACATATTTTCCTAGACATACATATTTATATTCTTAACTTCTCTTACATATTCATCCTGCCCCCCCCCCCCCCCCCCCCCC
>NW_023339729.1:27059324-27076820 GCF_004916995.1 Morone saxatilis | reverse complement strand
AATGACAATGCTAACATGCTAATGCTAAGCATGTATGTTTTCCATTTTCTGTGTGTATAATCTTTTATAAGCTAAACACAAAAAGCAGTTTTGTTTTTAATATTTGGTCAAAAGGAAAGTATTGGGCAAATCACAATTTTGACCGGATAGCAGTAGTAGTCACCACCAAGTTATTGGAATTTGCCCCAAAAGAGACATGAATATCTGAAGCAAATTTCACAGCAGTCTACTCAATAGAAGTGAGAAAATTTCACTCAAAACCGAAAATTATAACCTCACGGTGCCTCACGGTTTTGAGTGAAATTTTCTCAACCTACCCAATAGCTTAGTTATTGAGATATTTCAGTTTGGATCAAAGTGGTGAAGTGACCGTCAGACCAACAGATTGCCACTTCCATCTCAAGAGCCATGCTACTAGGTAGCTAAAAAAAAACAAAAAAACAATGCATCATAAAGTATGTCTGTATATTCTGACTTAAAGTCCCTATTTGTTCCAATCAGCAGATCCTACACTTCCCAAAATGCAACTATAACAGCATATTTCGTCCGACCCTTGTTTGCTGGATGTCTTTCAAACTAAACATGACCACTTTGCAACAATGACATCACTAATCACCAATGACATCATTAGGCTTACAGTATTTTACTCTGACTTTACAAAGCTCCAGAGCCACAGAAGACATTATACAACTCTTTTTCACACGCTGAATGCTCCACTCATAGTGGGCCATTAGGAAAGGTCAACATTTTTAGATGTTACAAAAGGCATAAAAAGAAACAATTGTAGAAAAGCAGCAGAAAAACACTGTGGTGTTTCAGAGAGACATAACTGAAGAGCACCGTTTTAAGAAGTTAAAAAAGTTATATTTTACTGACCCAAGCTCTACAGGGACCACACCAATTAGTTTGTCAACAAAATGGACATTTTTACAAATCACATTTGAACCAGATGGTCTTTCTAAATAATTTAGTTTAAAATCATATTTAATACAGAAGTAGGGGCATATGAGATATGATAGTAATTATGAGGGTATGAATGCATACATTAGAACATGCAGCCTACATAAACATTATAAATGTTTAAATTGTGTTTGGTGTACAGTAATGTTTTCTGCAACCATCTGTGTGAGATATTTATGTTGTGTGTGTAAATGTGCGTTGTGTCATGTGAGGGTCAGCCTCGCTCTTTCTCTTCCCCTAATCTCCTCTCCATACTGTTTCACTTCCTCACTTCCATCATCTTCAAAGTGCCGTTCCCTCATCCACATGCACCGCAGCAGGACAAAAGGTTTGCTGTTTCTCTCTTTCCATCTCTATTTGTCTCTCTGTGTCATCTAATCAGTCTCTGTCATCACCACCTCCTCCCCCTGTCTCCCCTTCACCTTGTCCGTATCGTCTCCCCTTTTCTTTTCAACCTCATTCCCTCGCTCCATCATTCTGTCTGTGCTTCCATCTGCTCGATCGTTCCTCGGCATCAGGCGTTCCGACAGTCATCTGACAGTTATATGAATTTTACACACTCACTGAGTACAATTATGTTCAGCTAATTAGCTGAAATGGCAGCTAGGCGCCACAGCACTGACACTTAATGACCTTTGATAACAGACTACCAGAGTCTATCAAACTTTGGTTTGTTTAAATATCAGAATGGGGAACCAAATATGACTGTATAAAACACACATTAAAGTGATAGTTTTAAGCATTTTCATGCCATCTATGTAGTAAAGTTTAAAATGAAATGTTGCTTATTCAGTTTGAGTCATGTATACAGCCGTGTTTTAAGTTTTAAGTTGTTGTGGTTTTTTTCATAAATTAGTCCACCTTGATTCCCTCACCTTTTCCATGGGGATCTGTCTCCCAAGGTGATATCCCACACTGTTGGATTCCCACTCTTTTAAATAATTATCTACTGGTACAAGCTGAATGAATTATTTAAACTACAGAGCACAGTTGTGTATATTACGACTGCTGGCAAATTTCCTCTAAGATATTATTTAATGGCCTTCATTCCCTAAATCTGCATGTAGCAGCAAAATCTTATAACACTCTTTAAATCTTTATTAAGTGAGTAAGGATCTGCTCAGTAGATTTCCATGTATGCTTCATGCTTGTTGCACATATTCACACTTGAGAGTGGATCAGTATGAACGCAGCTTTGAGCTGCTGGCCACTGAGTACCTGAGATGCACTTGCTTTAGTCATATCTTTCTTGTTATTCTTGTGAGTTTTTAGTCCTCTCAGATTTGTACAAGTTTGTATTAATAAGTGGTGGAATTAAAGTGACTGAAGTCATTTTTGAACTGGATATTTTTTTAATTAAATTCATCCACCAAGAGGAATGTTGGTAAAAAAGCATCATTGCATCCTTCGATCAGCTGAGATCTCTGGCCGGTCACATTGTCAGTGGAAAAGAAGGTGATTCAGGATTTGAAAGAAACTCAGTATTGAACTGCTGCTCCTTCAGATAGAGCTAGTAATGACGTCTCCTGGTCACCTCCCTTTAGATGCATGATCATTTGGGAGCAAACCCCCGGGCAGACCAAGCAGTCACTGGAGGAATTACATCTGCCAGCTGCTCACTTTTGTTGAAACCGTAACCTTGACCACAACAAGAATTTAAAAAAAGAACTCACAATAGTAGAATATTACACAGCAGACTACCATGCTCTAAGGCTAATGTGTTCATAATAAGATCATGATTGAGAAAACAGATTATCATGGGCTTCAAAGAAGGCACCCCCACTGGTATGCATGGAGGTGCTCAGTGGCCAGAGGTGGAAGACTGCAGCTGAAATGAGAAAGTCCCAGGTGTGGACCGTGTGTGAGGGTGAGGGACGATAGTTCTGATAAACATTCAGCAACCTTTCCCTGGATAAGAACACAACACCTGGTCAAACTCAGCTGAGCACCTATTTGTTGTCAAGGCTAGACTGGATGGACAGGTGGAAAGGATTGCATGTCTTCAGGGTTATCAGATGTACAACTCCCATCACAGATGGCATGTTAAATTCTGCCAGATTCTTCCAAAAGAATGGTTTATTTAGACAATTCCATCAATAAACAATACTAAGAAGGTTAAACAAGTTAGCTGCTTGTGTGAAAGCTTAGTAAGCACTATAAAGGAGCCTTGTTAACCAAAGACTGCACATCACGTCTTGCGCTATGGGCTGATATTTGTGTCAGCAGAAACTGAAATTTGAATCTTTAGAGCTGAATCGAATTGCCAACTTTGAATAATTGCAATTAAAAACTTACTTTGACATAATTTCTGAATAGAATGAGCTTTCTTTATCAGTGAAGTCGCCCTCTGGTTTGGCTGTTGGAAAGAATGCAGGCTTTATCTGCACTCGATTTGCTTCTTCTTAAGGTTTGACCCGTCTGTTACCTTAAGTTGTATTTTTTGGTGGGTTTGAAATTGATTGAAGACCGAATTTTGAATTGAAGCGACCTGAATTTGAATTTAGAGATCTGAATTTGAATTGAGCAACCTGAATTTGAATTTAGAGATCTGATTTGAATTTAAGATCATGAATTTGATTTAGAGATCTGAATTTGAAAGTACATAAAAAGTTGATTTTTAGTGGAGGCTCCAAATTCAAGTTTCAAACTAATAATTCAAATTCAATTATGCTATTCAGAATTCATTTTGCAATACAGTTATTGCAAGTTAAACAAATACAAATCAAATTATCAATTCAAATTCAGGTTTTTAATGCAATTATTCAAGTTGGGCAACTTCAGAATTCGAGCTCTAAATGTTCGCTAAATGATTCAAATTCAGTTTCTGCTGACACAAATATCAGCCCATATTGCGCTCACACACCATCCACTTAGACCCCTTGAACAAATTGCATCTGACTGATTAATAGGACCTTGAAGGTGTCAGAACACATGTGTCCAAACCCAGCACGAGTGGTGGAGGCAGCTTCTTTTTGAGCGGTGTGTTGTTTATTTAATAAGCAGGTCGGTTGGAGCATGTCAATTATTTCTGGGCACCGGGAGGGATGGAGGGAGGTGGAGTGTGAGGACTGCTGTAGGCAAATGGAAGATGAAGCACAGGAAGAGCAATCTGAAAGAACAGTGGGTGTGTATGTTTGTTGTGTGTGTGTGTCTACGTGATTGGTGATTGCAGAGGTCCTAATGGATTCCAGAAGGGGAGCCATAACAAACACAAGGGAAATCAGACAGTTGAAATTACAACTGGCTTTAAACATCGCATCAAGAATATGCCGGCAGGTTTGCCGTCCTCTATCCAATTACACAGCTGAAAAATAATATTCATTTTTTTTTCAGCTTATTCGGTACTTAACTGCACTGTTGTATCTGGTAGGTAGGTGTAGCCTAGTGGCCTGGGATCAAATCCCTGCAGTACCTTGTCTCCAGTGTCTTCCCCTAAACCCTGTGCTGTAAACTGTCCCACTCTTTCAGTGCAGAAGGAATCACAGTCGGTGTCGAGTGCAATGCTGTTTGAAAAACAGTGAGTTCATTCATTATTCAACCTTTGCTGTCCAGTCATGTATAATTGTGTCTCAGGGTTCGACTCATCATTTATTGCTGATGATGTGCAAGTGTATACTCAATTCCAGCTTCTTTGTCACAGCCTCTAATGCCTCTGAGGCAAAACACTGCTGCTGCTGCTTCTACTATTGCTGTGGGCCAGAGCCTCTGCGACGCTCACAACACAACATCAACAATGCAGCAGCAAAGAGCAGCAGGAGAGCACCAGTCCAGCCATCACAGATCCCACCCTGCTCCATCACACCGTGTTATACTCAATTAGAGCAAACTCGCTGGGCTAAAATACTGTCAACCTTAATGCTGTTGTCTGTCTGAACAGGAAAAGGTGTAACAAGCCAAGATGCCTGTTTGGTGTGTAGCCGACACCATTCACTATGGGTGAGGCCACTGATGAACAGGCCAATGGTGGAAAATGGCAAGAATTGAGCGTACAGCAAGATAAACATGCAACCATTATGCTTAGAAAACAGCCTTAAAATAAGTTAATTATCCACTTTTTAGTCACACATGATTCTAGTTATGGCAGTATGCAGTTTAAACACTTCTATAGTCCAGAGTGAAATATCTCAACAAATGTTGGATGGATTGTGGAGCAGATCAGGTTGGATACAAATGTGATGCCCTGACTTATCATGTATCACCAACAGAGGGTAAAACTCTCTCATTTGTCTAACAAAAACAAGATACGCTGTGTATCAGAAATGTTCCCATTTGTTTTCTATGTGGAAGTTTTGTAGATGTATGACTTCACAGACTGGGCTGAGCTGGGTAGATATATATAAGTCTTGTTATTAATAATAGTAAGAAATAGAACATGTAATACCTCAATGGCAAATTGTAGTTTTTAGATTAGCTAAGTGTAAAGCACTAAGGTACGCATAACCTTTTAAATTGGACTTCAGATTTAATTGGGCTACTTATATTCCAACGTAAAAATCCAACTTGTCTTATGTAGACTTTGGATATCCACTTCTCTCCATCATATAATCCAAATTCAGTTAAAGCAGCAGTACTGAGACAGGATCTTGGTCAGGGAGAGGTTGTTATAGACAGGCCGTAGTTGGGAGTTCATGGAAGGATGGATGCTGCACCCTGCACTGTCAATTACCAGCGCTCTCTTAAGCCAGAACCTTGCTTGGCAGCGTCAGTGTGTGTGTGTGTGTGCGCATGAGAATGTGTGTCTTCTCCTTTGGGCCAAGCTTATATTTGACGATTTTTTCTCTCTCTGCCACCATCCATCAGCTTCTCCTCCCATCAGTCGGCTGGGCCACCATTTTGATTTAAGGAAATGCACCCAAAATAAGACCTTCCTCTCTCAGAGTGGGCTGCAAATCAGGACGATAAGGCCTTAGCTTAGTATTAATGGTGCAGAAAATTAAATTAAAGCTAAAGTTGGGAGAGAAAAATGTCTAAGTGGGGAGTAGGAGGAGTAGAAGGAGGAGAATGGGGAAAATAACATGAGAGGAGAGGAGAGGTGTAGCAGAAAGATGCAGAGAAGAGATAGAGTTATGAGAAGATGAGGAAGAGGAGGCTTATAGGAAGAATGAAGAGGGAGGAAAGGAAAGGGCGAGTGCGATTTAGGTAGAAAGAGGTACGTAGGGAATAGGAGAGAGAGAGTGGACGGATGTTTAGAGGCGATTTCGGGAGGAAGATGGTAATTGTCCAGCTTGACTCGATAACGAGGCCTTTAAAAAACTATTTCATTTTCCCTCCACAAACCCATACTGTTAATAGGATTTCTGCTCTCTGCCCCTGTTTTTATAAACACACACACACAGAATGACAAACAAAATGGTTTCAATTTCACACATAAACCAATTCTCACCCTCTGTCTCTCTCCAGTGAACTCTCAGTCTTAATTCAGATAGCCACTAAATTCTTTTTTTCTTTAGCATACATACACACACAGACAAAGACACAAAAACAACAAGGGAAATGGGGTGCAAATTTAAAAATGTTTGCCCTGATTTCTTGCCTGCTTTTTTTTTCCTATCATGCCAATAAATCATGTCGAAGTGAACTGAACTAAAATGGAGTCAGGTGTTACATCCTGTTATTTTGCTGGGGGCTTTTTAAATGCACAGTGTCCTCCAAAAAGACTCAGTCCTGCTACTCAAACCATGGAATCAGACATTTATCATGAGTCCCATGGATAAGAGAGTCAACACTTTAACACTGCAGATGTTCTGGGTGACACAGGTGTGTACATCGAGTGTGTATGTGAGTATGACAGAAGGTGAAGAAAAAGGAAAGTGGCATGTTGCAAATGCAAAGACAAATTGCAAATACAGTCATGTAGGCGTCTGAGGGTGCGCCTGCATCAGTTTTGCAGATCAACCGATCTATAAAGACCCAAGCTCATGCATGCTGATGATGCCAGAATGTATGTGTGTGTGTGTCTGAAGCCAATGTATGTGTGTGAAATTGAGATTATTTTCATTTCAAGGGAAAGTAAGTAAGAAATTTCCTGGCCCATTGCACAAAATGACTATAATCTATCCAGCCTTGATGGGGTTTTTGACTGATAACAGTGACTCAGCAGTTGTGACAGGTGATGTATCCTGTCATGGAAACTAAAACACTCCCCTCCCAGTGAAATATAAAAACACCTCATTCCCAATATGGTTTCCACTGCTTAGCAATGGAAAATCAGTTTTCCAGTGCAGTAGAAGACTTAAGGTCCATCTTATCATTACAGGTACACATAAAGTGCTTCATGGCTTCCACATATCCCTTTAAGAAGGCTGCAGTACATTATGTACTGGGGTGAATCATCTTTAAATGATTTTTTACCTTGTTCAAGATTCAAGACAAGAGCGGCCTGACTTTTAACTAAGAACCAATAATCGGCTTGTGTTTCTCCTGTTTTTGCCTTGTAACACTGGCTCCAAGTACATTTTAGAATTGATTTTAAGATTGCTTTTTTAATCACCTACAAGGACTCACATGGCAGAGCTCCAGCATTTGTCATTGAACTCCTTTAGAAGTCACTACTGTACCCCAAGATGACTGTAGCCTTTTAGATGTACTTCCAAAGTTAACAAAACATCTGAAGGATACTGAGCTGTAGCAGATGTGGTCAAAAAAGGTTTTAATCATTTTCTACAAAGATATGGACATGTTGAATCCGCAGATATTTTTGAATCACTATTCTGCTCATTCTTTGTCTAATCATGTTTTCTGCTGCTTTCTCTTGTCATTTTACTGTATTTATTTAAGTTGTTTTTTTCTTGTTGCTTTTTTATTCTTTTTTGTTTCATTACTTAATACATACTTGTGTATTACTAATGTATCATCTGATAGTCATACAAGCCTGTATGTACATCTTCTTATGGATACAGCATACAGTATGTGTGTAAAAAGGATATGATTCACCTTTAAATATCATATTCACAGTGTGTTTGTGTGTGTTGAAAGCTATTCATGAATCCATTTAAGTTATCAGTAATGAATCCATTTAAGTTATCAGTAATTATCAGTAATTGAGAAATGTCTTAGCCAGTAGTAGTTCAGTGTCATGTGCATAATATCTTACTCTGTGAAAACTTTAACTTTATCGTCCATCATGCATAGCTGTCATGGTTCAGTCATTGTAGGTTGTCTTATTTTGAAGTTCTGTGTGTTTCCTGTTTTATTTTGCACCTTTCTTTCCCTCTTGTTTCTGATCCTCTCACTTCCTTTCCTTGTGTGTTTCCCACCAATGGTAATTGTTTGCTCCGCCCTCGATCACCTGCACCTGCATCTGATTACCTTAAACCTGCTCATTATATAGTCTCTGTGTTTTCCTCCCGCCTGTGTCAGTTCGTCTTTGTCTACTCAGTCAAGCGTACCAGCAGTATTTCTCGTGTTCATGTTGTTTAACTAGCCTTTTTGCCTTGCCCCTTTCGACTTCTTTGCCTTTTTGTGGATAGCCTGTGTACTGAATCTTGCTTCAGTTAAAAGGAACTGATTTACCTCTGAAAACTATTTGTGTTTTGAGTTGTGCATTTTATTACAGTTTCTTGGTCAAACCCTAACAATAACAGCACTACATTAAGCAGATATGGGTCAACCATATTTCTTGTTTATTAATTATTTAGTAACATCTAATTTCTATGGAAGAACTAATTTGTGCGGTGCAACTTGTTTTAATTGTTTGAATCACCACTTGGTAAACACGTAACACATGAAGTCAAAAAGAACGTACAAAGAGCTGGCTCTGTTGGCATGTACGCACCCCTTTGACTGAGATCTCTGTGGCCTGCCAGCCCATTTTGCCACGGCTGTAAAGGCAACTTACACCTTTATTGTTCTGATTATTACATGGGGTTTAATGACCTCAGCAAATTCCCAGCATAGCTCCAAGCAATGTCGACCGGAGAAGAAATTTAGTCCATAATATAATAACTCAAAAAACACCTGTGTTGGTGTCGAGGGACTCTGGAACAGTGAAATCAGTTTCCATGGTGGGAAACACAAAATGCCAAAGTGGTATTCTCTCCGCAGCTCAGTCAAGGACAGAAATCAGCCAACCACTTTGTGTTTATTTACTGGTAAAAAATGTCACTACCTGCTGCTATGTGTATGCATACAGAAAATATCTCACATATACAGCCACATAGTGGGTGTGAAAATTATGAATACTTGCAGTCGATCCAATGTAACAGCCCTGCAGAACAGTACTTCTGTGAAGTTTACAGCCTTCTGACTATGTTGTAGAAATGTCTATTCACATCTATAATCATTTGACAGAGGACAGAACTATGGTATATACAGTACATTTAATACATACAGAATGATTATAGATATTAAGAATTTAAGAAAACAGGCAGGTAAAATATGAAATGTAAAGCTCCAACAGCTCATCCTCTGGACTAAATCTGCTTAACTCTTCATACCACTGTGAGGTTAAAGTGTTATGTTAACACTCTACAGCAGAATGGCAGTAATTGTAGTCCGCTTTTCCTGCAACAAGTACAAATACACTGCAAAACTATCATTTACCCTGTCAAACCATCCAGATGACAGATAATTCTTAGTAATTTGTAGCTTTCAAAACAGCTATTGTTATTCATATTGCTACCCAGTTATTTGATTGTTGTAGAATGCAGTTTGCCCTTCTACACATACAAAAGAGGTATTATTTTAAACCTGTTCACCAGAGTTAAGCAGACATTTAGGTTTGTGACTAATTAAACTATTAATTTATCACTATTTTTCTAAGTAATTCATTCATCTGAAAATGGGATATTGAGAGTTTTGAGAGTGCAAGATGGCATTTTAACAACCAACTAAAGATATTAATGTAACACAAAACATAAAATCCTCACATTTGAGAAACTGGAAGAATGTGATTGGTGGACACTTTGCTTAATTGATTGTCAATATTTTTGTTAATTAGAATAATTTCAACTCTACAGACAGGGCTCTCTAAGCTCTGAGGGGGAAAGCTGTGTGCCCCAATTAATCCACCATTCCTCTGTGCATTATGTAGGTAAATTGCCTGGAAGTGCTTATTAAGTAAAGAGCACACAGAAGACAATCGTTACTACCTAACCCACGGTTTTCTTTGTGACTTAGTTTGCAATTTAATTAGACACAAATTAATATAGAAATATGCAATATGTCAGCATAATATCAAATAAATTAGTTAGGGTAATAAAACTAGATTCTTAGAGAGGGGGAAAGGGAAGCACTGGCCCTTATTATTTTAATTAATATTTTGCTTCAGTCATGCTTCAAATTTAAAATAAATAAAATTACCACTAACCACTAACCACTAACACTGGAAAACCAGCCTTGATTAGAGGAAGGGTTGTTTGTGAATGGGCCTTTCGGTACAGTCTACAGTCTCATTTTCTCGCTTATTTTCAACTGTCACAGAGAAAAACTCACCATTTCACTCAAACAGAACACACTGACATAGTACCCATTTAAAAATGCTGTCCCTTTCTGGGCTGTAGAGACCGGATTGCTGCCTGATGTTGAATTATTTACCTCAGAGAATCTCACCTACAGACATAAGCACCCTAATCTTAACCACAGGACATGAGCGCATGTTGACCTGTTCTGCTGCATACTGAACAGCGGGGATCAGGGGCTTTATTCTCAGTGTAGTTTAATTCATAGAGCACGTCTCTTACACTGCCAGGGTTAGGAGTTCAGTTTTCCTCTGTGGCCACCCACATTACAATTCTATATGCAAATGTGAAAACGGAAGGTGCTTTGAACCAAAACAGAGACAAAAAGTAAGAAAGAAATACCCTCAAGCATCAGTGCCACAGGAAACAAGATACATCCCGAGCAGTAAATGACATCTCGTATATGTACGGAACCTGGATTCATTTCCTAGCTTGCAGTTATACCACTGACTGAGCAGTGGTATTGGTTGGTTCACAGCCACCTGTCGGTTGGTTAGCTCCGGGCTGCAACAAAGTAGGCCATAGATGCTGTGTGCCATTACATGCTACTCATTCCTGCTAACCATGACTTTGCTCCTTATAGGGTAGTACTATAACCAGCAGTGAACTACTGTAGTTATATTGTTTACTTATTAAAAAGATTGTTTATATTTTACATGTCAGAAATACCTACTAAAAGGTGAGGATCCTGCAAAATGTCATGCAGACATGGCTATTTTAGAAAGAATAGAATCAGAGACTGCATTACATTAATTTAACTATATAAAGCTGCTCTAATCACTACATATTCATCAGGTGGCCACAAACAAGACAAATAAATAAATCCCCAAATAAATCATCATCTTGCTCCTTTGTACTTTTTGTTGACAGATATGCTTTATCAACGTTGAAAGACAATATGTCAAATTTGAGTGGCATAAAAACATTTAAATGCTTCTTCTCTCATTTGATCAATAATAAATAAATAAATTAATTAATAAGAAAAGATGGTTTCTTAACTGAGGAATGAAGTTTTCCTCTAATAAGCATCATATGTTGAGCAACAATATTCCATTTATGTAATTTCATTTCACTTTAAATATTCCCAACATTAACAATGATATATATAATGTAGTTCTACTTGGATTTGAATTAACAGCTCGGCAATCCTGAGAAAACCATGTCCTAATATCTTTCAATGAATACCTCAATATTGACAATGTGGATCCATCATGGATGTATGGGTGGATGGATGGATGCATGCATTTCGATGCTGTTCATTTCGCTCAGCTAGAAAAGTCAAATAAGTTCAGAAAACTGTATCACTTTTCTGCTTTGCAATCCCCCAAATCCCTCATTGTTTTTCTTCCTTCAGAAGCCTCAGAGACCCAGAGCCAGACAGGGGACTGGCAATCAGACTGAAACCCAGGGGAAGTCTTTACACTCAGGCAAAACTTGGCCGCGTCACCCTCATGCTGCCACCACTATTCCTGCGAGGCCTCTGGGAAGAATGTCGCAGCTTCTAATGGGCACAGATGGTTTGGTGTCACGAGCCAAGCAATGTGTGAATATCTGGTTCCACTGTTACATTCCTTCAAAGGCACAAAGTCAACACTGCAGTGCGCCATGGCTTGACAGCACAAATGCTAATGTGCTCATGAATGGCATGCATGAACATGCTTTCATAATTAGACCTTGAAATCACATGAAAAATGTTGAAGACCCTAGTGTTTAGCCCTTCCCCTCATCCTCCAAATAAAAATATTTCACCACTGCATTAAAGGCTACCCATGACCCATAAATAGCTCAAGAAAAAGATTCACAGCTAAACTGAAACATAACGTCTTATAGATTAGAAAGCTATAAGAGTGCCATAATCAGGCATCTAGCTGTGGCTCAAGAAGAATAATGTGTTGTCCACATTAAGAAGGTCAGTGGTATATGTTACCATTTATATTGTGGTGAGATTTGAGCTTCAGTCCTTGGGGAAAATACACATTAAAGTGTGATCAAGAGCTCAAGTTTGTTAGAAGCACCAAGGAAACTTGACAGCCTTTTCTATACTTCAGGACTAAGGAAGTCCTTAAATCTGCACTAGTCGTATTTTAGCCAGTACACTGCATAAAAAATCATCTTACAAATACACCACCATGATTGTGAAGTGGTTATGGCTAACATGTTAGGAAGTAATTGCTTTCCTGAAGAATATAATTCCTCTTCTTTCTGCTCTCAACAGAAAAATCTGGATCTCTTAATACAACTATATTCACTTTGTCTTCCATTTGGTGCTGGCCTGGTAGTTTATCAGAGCATTTTTGTGGAAACAGTAGCTAACAGGGCTTTATGAGAGCTGTGATAATGAACCAAATGGTAAAAGCGATTAAAACCAAAACAATATTCTAAAAGATCATAAAAAACATCTATTGAGCTGCTAATTTCTGCGCTGAGCGACCCTCTATCATTACATTTGATTTGTCTCATTTATTTCAATACTAACATCAAAATGATTGGCCAAAGAAATGCATGTTTAAGTGAATAAAACAGAACCATGATTGTCAGGATTTTCAATGTTGGAAGGAGCCAGAGATAAAGCAAAAGATCTGAAACCAAAACATATACCCCCATCCATTTTTTTATATATAAAATTCCAGTGAAAACATGCTGAACAAAGTGGTGAGTCATCATAACATATGTAGAAATATATATGTGAAAGATAAGATTGGACAGATATAGTGTAATATGTGATTCACATTCCAGTATGTAGTAACACCTGTGAATGAGCGGTGCTATTGGTTTGTATCTGTCCACATGTCAGTTTGTTAGTTCTGTCTTCAAGCAAGATAGACAAGGGAGTATAAGAAGTTGTGTGTGTGTGTGTGAATGCCGCAAACCTTTCTGTCACTCTACATCTACCTGCCTTCCAGATGCCTGCTAACAAGGACCTAGCTCCTCGCAGGCTAATACTCTACCTGCCCATCATACACATGCCCACACACACACACAGCATACAAACGAGGCAATGCGCTTGGCTGCTTTCACAGACCAGTGCAGGACTGACTAATCAGTGTGACTCACACATCTCTGTGTGTCCAAGACCTGGCCTCACGCTTAATGCAGAATGTCAGGAAGTACACACACACACACACACACACACACTAGCATGGAGGTGAAACCTACTCTGTATTCTGTGTGTGTGCTTGTCTCAGTGTCACTAACATTGTCCGTCTATGGCTCTGAATTTGTCTTCATCAATTATATACCTGAGATAAGACCATGACAGCTCTGTGTGTTGGGTGTTGTCGTTGTTGTGTTAGTGTGTGTGCTTATGTGTTGTCCCTGTCAAAACATTGTAAATGTCAGACATCAGCTAGTATCGCCCTCTAAGAAGGAAAGACTAATAAAATAAACATAGAGGAAAAAGACAGGGACAAAAGAAAGGAAGACAAGCAAATAGAAATGGAGAGAGAAAGAGGCTGAAACTGAAATGGAGAGAGTAGACGTGGGGCTCCTCCAAAAGTAAATAATGCCCCTTCTTTGCCAAAGAAATGCCCTTTATTAAATGACAGATAGTTAAAGCCCCATTAAGCTATAAGTCTCATAAAATGTTTGATCAAATGACTCCCGGAGGGTGAAAACAACGGCAAATTCCAACACCGAGTCTGCAATACCATGCAGCATACAGCCACTTAACTGCTTGATATCTTAGACTCCTGTACGTATAATTAGAATAGCAAAACTATCGCTAAGAGTGTCACAATCGGCATCTTGTTGCAAATATGGTAACAAGCATGTTTGGTACAAAGGGGACGCCAGCTAGGAACCAGCCTTTTTGCAAATAGGTTGAAACAGAGTCCTGCAAAATATGAATACTAACTATCATTACTGTAACCCATCTGGGACAGAGCTTAAGTTAGTTGAGTGGTTGGGGTGAATCAAATGCTGGACTCAACGTGAACAAAAGTCAAGACATTAAACCTGAAAAAAACAATAACCACAAATAATTGAGTAAGCGCTTAACCATACTGTGTTTCATCAGACTATTTAACATCAAACAAACACAGTAGCTATAACTATATTTTGATCATAGTTCAATTACTGTAGTGGCAAAACTAGGCTGCATTAGACAAAAAGCTCCAACCGTCTTTGTCATACTGTATATTGGAGCTACAGCACAGACAAGCAACCAAAACCCTGTAATCTCACCATATGCCTATATTCTACATGAGTATCTCACAAGACTCTACCAGATATGAAAAGATTATCTTCCTCATTAAAGGCATTTCCTACATTATTTTCCAAGCAGCTTATATTTTTGTGTCAGAGAGCTGTCAAGAGAATGGAAATAACCTGTAAGGAAAGGCTCCATGCAGACGTTTGAAAGGGATATTAATCAGGTTCTGAAGAAATGTACCATTATCAAATGTAAAGTCTCAGATTTGATCCTTGTGATGGCCAACAGGTTAATCCTTAATGAATAAAGATTATAAACCTCTATAGTCTTAGGTAATGGATTGCTCAAAAAAAGCTTTACTTACTTGTAATGTGGTGTTTAAAAAAACATTCAAAAATTATATATACATATATATGTATATATAGTTCTATATATACATATATGTATATATGTGTGTATATATATGAAATCAAAACTAATAAAACTGAAAACTTCACATCAGGTATTTCAGCTGTTCAACATTCTGACAGAACATACTCTCCTTTCAAATGCCAAGTGCGGCTTCAGCAGAGCCCAAAGCTTCACTCCCCTCAGTTGATTTTCATGTGTGCATCTTTGGCAGGTACAGATGAGTTAGCAGACCAATAATAAAGTGTTTAGCACTGAATATTTAGCAAGCCGCACACTGCTGAGCACACGCTCCTGCTGAATATGAATTCAGGAGCAACAAATTTGCCATCTTGCAGTACTGAGAAAACAGGTCAGTACTTGGATATTTATTTGTGTGTGTGTGTGCGTGTGTGTTTTCACTTCATTTAGACTAAGGCACAGCTGCAAAGAATACAGAATTTAACTTAAGTGCTTAAATCCCCCATCACCCGTCCCTTTCTCACACAAACACACACATTCCAAGAAAGCAAAATGGCTGCATGTATGAAGCTATAGTCCCTCAACCAAACGACCCGCACTGCACATACATACACACACACACAGAGGCACACTTCAGATGTCATCTACATCTGCCAGAGCACGAGGTTTGCCCCAGCCAGGGTATCAGCCACAGCTATGGTTTATTTATATCTGTGATTTGGCAAGGATTCACAAATAGATTGAACGGGAGCATACCAGCCATGCAGACGCACTTACACGCAAAGTGCAGCCAGTTGAACACTGACTTGGAAACACGTAAACAAAACAAGCATAGATGCAAACAAAAGAGACTTTAGTACAGTACAAAGTCTGAGACAAAGCCACAATTGCTGTCGAAGGTATTGATCCTGCCCATTTATCAAACACACAAATGCACATACTGCCTGTCCTTAGATAGATAACAGGGACCCTGAATTCAGTACAAAAAAGAATGAAGGCTGACAGAAGAAGAGAGGGTGGAGAGGAGGGGACAAGAAGATTTAACCCGACAGGACAGACATTTCTGTTTTCCTCATCATAAATGTATCAACACACACACATACCCACTATATCCTTTCCATGCACAGCCCTGAATAATTGAAACAGCATTTAAACCAAATGTTTGTGGAAAGTGGCCGTGAAAATGCTCTTCTGTCTGGGCTCTGTCCTCGTTTCTCTCATAATGGCTAAGATTGCACTGGAAGAGTTTGGCTCTCAGGCCAAAGAAATGCATGTCAACACTGACTTTTTAGGCATTTCACTGATGCTTTTGCCCACAGGGTTTTTCAATATGTGAGCCGGTAGAAGCACCCTGTCTCGTAAATGGGCATCTGTCAATATTGAGAAATTGAAAATGAGACAATTTTTACTGAAAACCTGCTCAAACGCACTTTTTTAGTCTATTTACCTGAAGTGGCCATTTGAATGTCATTTTTTGTTTATTATTTATACAGTCCTGTAAACAAGGGTTATTATAGCCAAAATATGTTGATTTGAAATTATCATACCAGTGGTTTTGCATATTTTAGCCAACTTACTACAAATTATATATATTTTAGTTAAAAGCTAAGCATTTTGTAAATCATGTTGCTGTGTTCTACAAACTTTACTGTTTATTTATTTCTTCATTTCTACAGTTGCCTCTATTGGTTAATTTCAGTGTACTAGTATTAGCTTGAATCGTGTTATCCATCACAGTGAATGTCACGGGTCTATTAGAGTGGCTTTCCAGCCACATTAGTGATGGCAGCAGGATGAGGAAAATTGCATCTCAATCTCAATCAATTTTTTTAATACACAGAAATGTTTGATTAAGTCTGAGGAAGTCCAGAGAATAATTTGATGAGATTCTTAAATGAAAAACTTTGAAAGGGCACCCAAACCAAATTGGATCCATCTGCATCTGAAATGACAGACGGGATGGACATTTTTGATGAAGTTACATTATCAATGTAAGAAAATCCACTTTTTTTAAAAATCAGTCTTCTTAAATTGCCAGGCTAAAAAAAATTAACATTGACAAGAGTTAATATGAATATTGTAAGACCTTGTCTTCGTCTTCCTCTACAAGAGACGCTTTATTCATCTCTTAATGCAACAATAGGCAGTGTATCTCTACAATATATGTAATGTTAACTGTATATATATATTATTATGTTTTGCATTAATAGTTAGGAAGAGTCTACTGTGCAAGTCCGCCGCTACAGACGGGGTTTCCTCAGCACAAAATAATCACACCGACGTTTGACACACAACACTTTATTCCGAGCGTTGCTCACAATGCTCTATAGTTGCAGTCTAGGCTCTGGCGTTTGGTCACGGGATACTCCTCGTGGCCGTCTCTCTCCGCGGTCCAGCACACTACTGCCAATATAAGGAAGAGTCCTTAATTATTATCAGCAGGTGAGGTGATCAACTCACCTGGTGCCGCTCCCAAGCCTTCCCCACACCTCTCTCCTGCAGCTGAGCACAAACCACGCCACCCCCCACATCTACTAATTCATTTTCATAATTGATGGG
>NW_023339729.1:27048619-27059299 GCF_004916995.1 Morone saxatilis | reverse complement strand
AAATGGAAACTAAGGCTTCCTGGAACTATGGGAGAAATGCATTAAATAATATTTAATTCTATATTTATACGACTTTAAGAAGCTTTAAAAACCTTTACAAACCTTAAGAAATTATCTTGCTTGGTTTTAAAATCTCCTTTACAGGAGTGTCATAGCAATAGCACATCAAACATGCAACAAAAACTATACTATGTATACTACATACACTATAGTACTTTACTAAATAAAATAGATAGATGTGAAGAGAGTATTTAAAAATCAGCAAATCAGAGGCAATCATAAAGCAATTAAAATAAGAGAAAAACTGTTAGAATAACAGCAGTCAGTACAGTGCATATTCAATAATGGTAAGTAAATGTATAGTCAAATGTACACAGACAAATGTATTTGTGGTTCCTGAAAAAAGCTTAAACCTGTGAACACACTTAAAGAGAGCCGTTTTTAAATGAGGCTTTCATGCCTTCCCTGTTCACGCTCTGACTGGCCACATCTGTGGCTCCACGTCTCGCGGCTGAGAGCTCGTGTCTGGATTTCAGCACCACGGACAGATGTCTGCAAAGCTGAGCTCATCTGGCCGTGAAGATTTTCAGCACCTCGGACAGAGACACATTCACACTCAGCTGTGAAAGGCTCTAGTTTGCTGGGAAACTTTTCAGAACATCACCCTTCATTTATTCATAGTCTCTTCCAACTTATTCTTTCTTTTTTCTTTAGGGTCTTGGGAAGCTAAAGCCTATTTGGTGAAATGCAGAGAGACACTTTGGACAGGCCACCAGTCCATCACAGTGCTAACACAGACATTCGCAATCATCCCTGTGGGCAGCTGGATGTCTCAAGTCCAGTGCGTTTGGACTGTTGGTGGAAACGAGGGCATCTATGAGCAGAACGACCCACTAATTGGCTTTGAATCGGTAGTCACATGCCCAAAATGGCATCATATATTTTGGCTTTTTGGTCTCAAACTGGGATTTATGCTGCCAGATAAGATTATTCTCATCACTAACATCATGTTCACTGCTCTTCACTCTTTCCATAAATTCTAGACAATATTTTGTTATTTCTAGAGCAAAACAGAATCCCAACTTTCTGTAAACTAGGCACAGTCAGTCAGGGTCCCAAGGATAATACAAAAGACACCTTACCTCTAATATTTGATTTATTCTCTAAATATCTTCTTCCCTGTGATGAAGATACATTTAAAGCAACATACTTGAAACACAAAGACTTCCAAATTGAATCTGTTTGACCATGAAACAGTCCCCAGCTGGCTAAAGACCTATGCAAAACCCCAAAGGCTGAAATCAAATAGCCTTGAGCAATTTTTCAACATGGTTTTGTTACATGTTGTTTTTTTTTTTTTTTACCTTAAAACCTATAAACATGCCAGCTCACTTACTTACCATACTTATATTCTTATTATGTGCATATACAGCAACACACACACACCTAAACAAATGTCTTAGGTTTTTGCACCAGGAAGGAGCCATGTACATTGAATGAAACTGAATAATGGCACTTTTTTTTAACAATGACAAAAGAAAGAATTAAAAGACAAAGAAACAATCATTACTATTCAACTAAACAGTAAGCCCATGTGAGACAGACTTGGTCACTTTCTCTCTTTTTCTGTCTTTTCTTTCTCTCCAGCAACGTGGTGTTCAAAACACGGACCTGCTGACTGGCTTCAGCTTGCCTTGATCCTTGTTCAGCACCATGGACAGTTCCAAAACAAATCTAATAAACTCCACTGGCCTCTGGGTGTTTCAACACGATTCAAACCTTCACGCATCTGCAGCATAACAAATACATCTGACCCTGTCATCTTTCTGTGAGGATCCCTTTGCACTTTGTGTTGTGGTGTTCTTTTTGGGTTTGAGGGGGAAAAAGGAGTCAAAGTCTTGATATTGAACCAATCCTTACTGATTTTACTGACCAGAAAAAGGAAAGAAATTATTTCAGTTTAGAACATATCATAATGACTATTTTTAACAATTTCAGAGTGCAAATGTGTTGTATATATTCACAAACCAACAGTGACAAGACATATACATCCTAGACTAAACACAATACATCATAAAATGTATGCAGACTGTCCTGGGTAACCTGTCTTGATTTTTACATACCACAGACTTACTTGACTTTCACAAATAATACCTTGAGCTAAATCATAATCAATTATGAAGAGTACTCTAAGATGCAGCTCTTTTTCTCTTTGAGAACTGCTAAGAAATCACCAAGATGGAGGCTAAGTACTGTGAGACATTCCCAGAATATTGATCTAATCTGTCTCTGTGAATTGAATTTTCTACCATCTATTCTGCTTTTTGCGGCAACCCACATGTTGGCAGCAGATATCTAAAATTCCCACCAAGTCTTTCAAAAGTATCAGGTTCATGAGGTGGAGACAGAAAATAAAACACTGCTGTCAGTGGCCATATATATCTTGGGGATAAAGTAATGTTCTTTATTCAGTACGTGAAGGTAGTCAGTATTGGTCTAAAGTAAGCATTATTATGGATGGAACATAATATACAGCCACTGCGAGATGTGACAGTGTGAGTCATGTTACCATATACAAGTCATTTTACTCCACTCAGCTTCGCTGTGTTTTACACACATGTGTATTTACTTTAATTTATTATTTTGGCATTGATTTAATCATGTGACTGAGTAAATAACCTTGGTTAAATACAGTTTTATATTTCTCTTCAGGTTTACCTTTTTGTTCAGAGTTTATATGTAAAATAAACCAAACTCAATGGCTAAAGATTGATTGGAACTGGATAAGAACTTGGTCTCACTCACTGTAAATGTTGGATGATATTCAGCCTACTCAGATCACTGATGTCAGGGATGATTACCACTTGGCTTCTCCTCAGACTCACTGATAGACTTTGATAGACTATTTTATCCACTGCTCAGCTAAATCACTGATTGGCACCTGGATGAACAAGATGTGGTGGAATATCACTTTCTAAATGGAGCCAGTTTGCTGATTGCCAAAAACTGTGACGATGCTTCTTCCAGAATATAGGCTACCGTGGAGTGTAAGAAGGCAGAATGAAATGCAATCAGGGAAATTATTTTGTATGTCATACATTAGAGGCAGAGCTTGTCTGGAGGCAAAGATAACCTGATTGAGTTAAACCTCTGTGGGTGGAGCCAAGCAACAGATTCTCTGCTTATATATACTGAAGCCCAGTGAAAACAGAATCGACTGAAAGAGGGCATAGCTAAAGAGAAAGGACAGGCTTTTTGTTCTGGATTATCATCAGTGACAAAAACAAGTAAAACTGGAAGGAATCTTCTCCAAAGATATACCGCATTGTCTCTGTTAACCGACACACAGAGGGTTGTTAATGTTTGAAGCTCACAAAAGTGCTGATGCACACACTTCCCAAATCTCAACAGCATGTCATGCAGACCTGAGTGTGAGTTAAGTTGATTATCTTATTCAAGTTCTATCAGGAGCCAGGTTTAAAACTGAATCAAAAACAAACTAGATTTGCCACGTGGTCGTATTAGAGATAATACATTTGTACATACAGAAGGAGAATCCAAAAACATAATGCCTCTCTGCGCATATCTGCCTACGTGCAGCCAGTAGAAGCTTAAGTCTTTAGTTCAGATCTTAGACCATGCTGGGAAAATCTAGGCAGACAAACTGGCGCTTTTTTTAATCTTATCATATCTTATCACAGTTGTGAAGTTCATTCTAGACCTTGGAAAAAGTTTGACATAATGATCTTAACTCAAAGTCCACTTATTCGCTTTTTCAAGAGCTTTTAACCACATGTTCTACTGAGCTGTCATCACCAACCTACAGTAAGTATAACTCCATAATAACGTTGATAAGGGCCATGACTTTTGGGTGAAAGCCCATTAAGTGGACATTCAGTTAAGTGTATTACACTGTTGTGTGTAGCCTCAAGGACAAACACAATGAATGCATTTCCTTCCTCATGAACCATTTTCAAAGCCAGTGTAAATATTAAACCCTAAAGCGTTTTAACAAGGCCGGAGCAGTTATGCTTTTTGCCTTAAAGTTTTTAAATCTGACCCAAGCTGATACTTTACAGTATCAGGTTTCAGGTCAGGCTTGTTGTTGTGTATGGCTTCAGGCTCAGGTGTAAATCAGGTCAGATTCAGGTCCTGGTATTTTAAAATGCATTTTACAGTGTGAAGAAATGTCTCCCTTTGCTAACTCTTTCCCTGTGGCTGCAGTAATGATCTTTATCCATTTGTAACATATGTTGTGTGTCCAGTCGGAAAAGAGAAAGAGAGGCAGAAAACACAGCCCATTTTGTTAGGTAAGGTGGTAAGCTCCAGGTCAGTAATCAATAAAATAGGCCAAAATGATTCTCTAAATCCCCAATAATAAAAGGAAGCCTTCATTGTTGTGCATTCTGACCTTGTATGACCTGTGATGGTACCTGTACATAGTTCATGTACCTGAATAAATTCAGGGTTTAGAGTTTTGTAGAGTCCAATAGTGGGGAAGGGCTGATTCAAACTTGATACCAACCAACAGGTAAGGCAAATGGTTTTTTATTATGAGGTCCTCTGTATTTTTACTGGCACTAAAGACGTAACAGTAATAATGTATTGCCTATTTGAAGTCTGGTTTGGTCTGTTTTGTGCTGGTGAGTTTTCTGGAGTTTTTTTTTTAATAAAGCCTTGCTGTCTGTCCATAGAGTATATTCCTTTCTCTTCAAGGAATAACTAAAGTATAATGTTGGTTCAATATTTGGGTCTCATGTTGCACCCGTCCTAGCAGGGTTTAACAGTGTGACTGTTAACTGTTGGTTAATGTGTGAACACTGCATGGCAGGGCATCATTTTGTGTCAAAATGTCACAGTGGCAGCCCATAGTGAAGAGGACCATAGCTGCTTTCTAAGCTTTGGCGAGCAAGTCTGTGGGCAAAAAGCGGAAACCAGGCACCACGTTGAGCCTAACTGCCGCAGCGGCAGTCCAAGCAGTCAGCTTGGCTGAAAAACTGGAGGAAAGCAGCAGAAACAAGGCACCATTTTGTGTTTATCAAAGCAGAAGTTTATTCAGTACTGAGCTAATTTAGCTCACAGCTAGAAAACTGAGAAAATGGGGGGGAAATCCATAAACCACATGGCATTAGGAGATCCAAATCGAAGCTGACATTAAAAATTTCATTTTTTTTCTATTTTCTTTTGTGAATTTAAACTTTATACAGTTTATCAAGTTAAATTAGCCTTGAGTCACTGATGCTACATGGATGTCAGTAAGAAAAATAAAAACCAACCAACATGTCTGAAAAATAAAATGGATTAAAGAAAACAAAATGTAGTTTGTTAATGACACCCATACTTATATTATATATATATATATATTATTTCCACTGGTTTTATTATTGTCAGTTCTGACTCACATACTACTAACATATTTCCTCCCTACAGTCTAAATACTGTACAGTATGATGCTAAGTAAATGGTCAGATCTTTCTTAATATGTCTTATTCTCACTAAAGCTGATTAACAAATTAAAATAATTTCCATGTGCCTCTTTAGCTTTGACTACCAAGAGACACAATGCAGAAAATGTCCCTCTTCCTGAGCTGTGAATGTCTTGTTTTCTTTTAAGTGCAGCAAGAATATTTTAATGTTTTCAATACAAGTCAGCTTTTATTTTAAAATTTTTATAAGCAATATGGATCAAGAAATTTTAAGTAAGTTATGTTAAGGAAATTTGTATTGAAAACAGGTTATATCACATCGCATACATTTGAGAGATGCTTCAGTGCAAAGTGATTTGCATTTCTTTCCCCCATATACATCAGAAGCAATCGTAGCTTCAGTGTCTTCCTGAAATACACTTTAATATTTGGAAGTAGGGATCAAACCGCAAACTCAACAATTAATGGCTGACCCTCTCTACTAACTGTGTCACAGCTACATATTCACTTCTTCTGGAGGACTTTTAGGATTCAATTATGAACAAAAGTGACTCGTTAATATATTTAAAATTGAATAGGTTTGAATAACAAAACTATTTTGAAAAGCTACTATGCATTTTTATGTAAATACGTTTTTTTACTTAAATCATGTTCAGATCCAAAGAACATTCTCAAGTCATCTTTAGCTCTCACACATCATCTTCCCTCTCGATCAACAGCTCTGTCAGATAATTTCACTATAAAAAGCAGTTTTCATTCTTATGTGTCAGTTCCCAGTGGAGGACAGACTTCAGCTTATTTTTGGATGATGGATTTGGCTTTTAAGTAAATGACAGGAGACTGTTTTGGTCTGATAAACACTCCACAGTCACTCTTGACAAGTAGCTGGAATGAAAGCGAGGCACCACACCTTTCAAATTGGAGAAAAAAACAACATGAAGACAAACCCAGACATCTAAAAATGGGGTTTTAAAAAATAGATTAATTTGGTATTTGCGACAGAAAATATTGCATGAAATAACTGAGGTCACAGGAACCTGTGAATTTGAAGACTGTCCTGCTGAGTCAGCAGAAAACACACAAATGCAAAAAAAAAAAAAAACTATACATTGTACACATAAGTTTGCACAGTAAGACAATGAACACACTGTATATATACACATACTACACACTTTTGCAAAGCTGCTATTCAATGTTTAGTACCTTGACAAATATAATAACTGCCAATATATCTGCAGTCTCTCTCACATACACACACAATACTTAACACCAGCATAAAAACAATTTCATGTCTTGAGCCTGTCAGTTTTAAACAACATCTCTCTCTCTCTCTCTCTCATATCTTCCCCCTCCCACACACCACACACACACACACAAACACACAATGTCAATAACCCTAATTGCTGTCTCCCTCACTAAAGCTGTCACTAAGCCACCAACCTTCTCCTTTCATGAATACTCTCCCACCACCTCCTATAAACATACACACAAGCACAACCAAATGCACACAGTCGCCTTCTCTCCTGCTTCTTCCTGTCTATCTATCCATCCATTGCAATCTGTCATTTATGTCAATCATCCACTATCAAGACTTCCTTTTTTAAATTCTTCTCATCCTCATTCCCCTCTGTCATACTATACAGCTTTACTGTATACACAGCATCTTCCTCTGCCATTTTTCAACATTTACTAAACTCTCTCAGTCCCTGCTTACAGCTGAATGCCTGAGTAAAAGAGATTCTGTGGCAAAGACAAGTGCCCATAAAGTCATTCATACTTGGTTACCAGTTTATTTGGTACACTTAACTAGTATTGTGTTGTGCCTTCAGAGTTATATGAAATCATCTTGAAAAGATTTTATTGCAATGTGAAAAAAATTATAATAATTGCATCATGTGAAATGACCAAAAATTATGGATAGGGTTGAGGACCAGGACTGTGCAGGTAACTGTAGCCAATTTAGTCTAGATGTGCCACATAATTGAAACATTCTTTCATTGGGTATCAGGAGTCCAAAAAGACAACAGTATGCTAAAAATGAACACGCTCATATGACATGTTGTCTGACCATTTCAGAAGGAAAAAGGGTTTATAGTTGTTCCAAAGGACCATTCTCAAAGGTGGGTTGGCGTCCAAAGGGATGAATGAGGCGGTAGATGTCTGCATTAAGCATCATAGATCAGTCAGAGCCTAGCTGGACTTATAACAATTCATTCTTCAAACGTGCTACCTCCCTATGGTCAGTAAGGTGTGGCCACCTTGTCACTTTTAAAGGCTTTTGCATCGCAACTCTCAGAGATAATTTCTCAATCAGTGCTGCAACATCTTTTCTTTAGATTTCCTTTTCATAAGTTTCACATTATTTTGTTATAGATATTAGCAGGAAGTAATTTCTGTTCATGCTAATAACCCAGTTTTTCTACTTATTTAAATCAGCATTTTAAAACAGCAAATACTAGAGCTTTCATAATGAGAGTACACGCTGTATCCAAACTGTGTTCCATCCATTGATAATAGTGAGGGCTAAATGTATTTCTATGAAAACCACAGGTTATTTATTGCTTTCAGGTTGAGTATGACATCAGGCCCCAACGTGAGCACATTCTTGATAACTGCCAATGTACCTGAGCTAGTCAACCATGGTGATTATCTGGCTCTGCAAAGAATATAAACACTCAGGGCCCCAACCTCTAAAATGCAATCTCATTGCTAAGCCGATCTTTGTCTGGTGAATTATAACAGTGGAGGTGTTTCTGCAACTGAGATGTATCGAAAAGCATGTTCAGACTGGCTGGGACACCTGCTGAGCCGAGGTGAAGCCATGTACAGATCAGAGGGATGAATAGCTTTGGTAAACATTCATGGCTGCTTACACAAACAGAATGAGATTGAAAAGATAGAAAAAAGACACAGAGATGCTGCAGATTTGTATGTTTTTTAGGGTTTTGGTGATTGTTGAGCAGAGTTTATGGCTCTTTTCCCACCATCATCAAATCCCTGCTTAGACATTGGCCTGCTGAGTCTCATTAGGATTACACACACACAGACACACAATGAGTTATGGTATACCAGGCTGATTGTACCTGGGAGCTTTGAATGTACCACAATAAAAATAAGGACCATTCAGGAAATTGAGGAGGATCACATGTAGTTCATAGAAGGATTAATTCGCTCATTCACACACATACATATTCACACATACAAAAGTCAAAAGTCATACAAATATGTAAACAGAGTCCCTTCCGAATCCCATTGCCTTCTCTTCCAGCAAAAAGACAGAGTGAAGCATTTCTGTATCCCTTCATGCTTTCACCCTGAGATAACCGCCAACTGAATTAAACCACAGAGAAAGAAGGTGAGATGTGAATTACACAGCATCACCTGTCAAGGTCACTTAAACTCAACAGCTAACTGCTTTCCAAAGAGTGTATTTTTCTATGAAAGACTGTTTCCTATGAATTCTACCTCTGCTTTACTGAGACCTGTCATAGTACCTTTGTGTGTGTGTGTGTGAGAGAGAGTGTGACTGCTTGCTATTTAAAGCTACCTCTGCTTTGGATGCTGTATGTAAAGCTGAAAAAATAACAAGTCCCTTAGATAGAGAATCATTTGAGTTTATCTGAATTTTAAAAACCTTGAATCTCATATTCTTTAAGTTTAATTCAGTTTTAGACAGTCAGCATGCAATGATATTTTAGACAAATGTTTGATAAACTTCATGTTAGTGGAAAGAGTTTAGGGAAGGTCATTTCCTATGAAAATGCTCTGTGCACAAACCAGGTCTATAAAGAAATGGTTTTCCCAGTGTAGTGTAGAAGAACTTGACCTGCCTGCACAGACCGCTGACGTCAACCCTGTCCAACACTTTTGGGATAAACTGACTAAACAGCATCTTTCAACATCAGTGCCTGATCTCTCTAATGTTCTTGTTGCTTAATGAGAGCAGATCTGGTACCCAGTTCCCAAAATCTCATGGAAAGCGTTCCAAGAAGTGTTGAGGTTGTTATAGTAGTAGATTAATTTTCATAGTTTTGGAATAAGATTTTTAAATTTAGGCATACACATACATTTAACCATGTAGTAGACCCCTAGCTTTCCATTTACCCACTCCAAGTACATGTAGATTTCCTGGAATTAATTTTAACAACCTAAAAGTGAATTGGTGAGCTTGTTGTTTTCAATCCAACAACACTAATCTAACCAGCTAACTAGCAAATTAACCAACTAGCTAACCAGATTTTAAACAGAAGGACAGAACCATGATCACAGTCTCCATTCTCACTCCAAACATGTTAAGTCTATGGTAGATATTGTTCTATCTACCTTCACTAGGATGGACATCTCTTGTATGATTATTAAAAATGGCAGTCATGGAGAAAAACACCTCTGCTCTTAAATTCTGACATCAAAACCTGTCAAGGTTTTAGACAAAAAATCTGCTATAAATCTTAGCTGTAGCTGCAACATAAGCTAAACAATAAAATATCCAACCCAAAAGAAATGAAGACTGTTCACACAGTTTTTTGTTAGGTAGGTGTTTTGGGTTTAATATACATTATCCTTGAAAACAATGGACCAAACTAGACAGATGCTAAGGCTACAAATCAACAATTAAACAAATAGTTTAAATAAACTATGTACCAGAAACAGAGAATCAGTACAACACAGAAAACCTCAACCCCCTTGATAAACTGCATCCTTGGTGTTGTGTAATATATCCAGCAATGTCTTTTCTACCTATTTTTCTCAAGCTCTAATCCTCTCAATAGATGCAATGGTGAGTCAATGTAATCTCTACTGGGCCATGCAGGTCCACAACTAATTTTCAATGGGTTTTGATTTTGACATGGTTTGCTCTGCAGCACAAGTTTTCTGCAGTGAATTTCCATATTCAACCATTATTATTTTGTCTAACTTTACTCATGCTACATTATCTTACTGTTAACAAACACTGGATTAATCCCCTCAGATATAATGTGCCAAGATGTGGTATATACTTCAATGCTGGTTGAAAACAAAAATCTATCTAGAGCCAGTCTTTCGTCATTTCTGAGCTACTGTGAAAACATGCCGGTTCAACATATAGGACCCCCTTCCTCTCTAGACAAAAACAGTTCATTCTAAGCTAACAAAAACATGATTTTTATTTTCTGGTGATTATACACTAATGAAAACATGCCTATGAATATCATCTATTATGAATAGAATAATATGAATCACTGATATTATTGTTATTATTATTAGTTATTAAGTA
>NW_023339729.1:27039849-27048519 GCF_004916995.1 Morone saxatilis | reverse complement strand
GCCTTCACTCCCCACTTGCATCAATAAACCCGCTATACGAAGAGCTAGGAACACAATGTGAAGAAGCCTTAAGGAAAAAAGGGCTGTTACTGTAGAAGGAGAAGTAGAATTAACTCTAGTGCTTCTACCGGCATTGTATAACTCATTTGTGGGATCATTGGAATTTCCCCATTGTGGGCTTATCTTATCTTATCTTATTCTATACAAAATATCTTAAGCACTGTTCACACAAGTACTTATAGCATGTTGAGTTTCATAATCCATTTACACATTATCATTAAAAAAAAATGTATTTGGAGGGTCATCTAATTCCACCGAATAAAAGCTACAAGAAGTATCATTACTTAACAAGTCTTTGACCTGGAATAGCTGCCTAACTAGTTTACATGTTGAGATCCAATCACAATAATGAATGATGATAAGAACACAAATCATTACAAATCATTGGTCATCAAATCATTGGTCATCTCCACCCATTAAATCAAACAAGACCACAAGGCATGATTTTTGTGTATCTGCTTCAATTAAAAGAGGGCAGAGAGATGTGAGAGAGACATGGCAAAGCAGAGCTGGAGCAGCTATCACAAGGATACTACAACAGACTCTAAATTTCTGGTGAGACTCTGTCAGAGCATCACATTTGCTGCATTGTGACAGCAAGAGCCACTCTACAGTACATCATTGCCTTTGAGCCTGAGATTTGATAAACACTCTGTGGTGCACACTAATGCATCACTTCAACTTGAATTTTTTAAGATCTCAGGTGTGGAAAAGAACACTTTTAAAGCAAGCTGTAGCACTGCAGACGCACTGAAAGTTGTCCTCTACATATTTAAACATCCAAGCTGCTGCCCTGCTGAGTTTAACTGAACACAGGAATAAGGGTGAAAGAATATGGAGATAAAAAGGAAAAGAAGTAATGTGATCTTTTTTGTTTGGTAGACAGTGATTCACTTTCCAGCTGAGCTTTTGGAGGTTTTCTATAGCGTGTGAAGATCTGAAGAAGAATTTATGGATTTGCTGGGCAAAACATTCTTCCAAAGAAATGCTCTGCTTTGTGCTTTGTAACTATTATGAAAGTCCCACTTTTTTGCTGTTTGCTTTGTTGAACAACTGATGCACTTCGGCTGCAGCTTCAAAAAGGATTGCTTGGGGAAAATCTAGTTTTGCTCTCTTATTGGGCAGCAAAAATTACAAGAAGTTGTCCTCTAGCTAGCTGGGTGAGAGCCACAAAACCTCTGAAGATTAAAATGTTTAGGATTGTGCAGTGTTAGGTGTGGTGAAATGCATGAGTATGTACTTCTGTACAAATTTTGAATTGAGAGTTTGATAAAACACAGAAAATCCTAGAAAGAATCTACATAAAAAAAGAGAAGTGGCCCATGCTTGGCAGATAATGACCCATTATACTACTTCCCATAAGCATGGAAGATTTTGAATTGTAAACTTTATGCCATAAGAATTTCGGCATTTTACAAAAAGCTTCTTATAAGCATTTTCCCTTTGTTCACTGTACTCTTGCTGAACTTATGGTACTCCCATGAGGAATCAGTAAAATTGTTTTGCTGTCTTTCCATCCCTCAGAAATTACTAGGAACTGTTAGCGACACAAATACTTTGTGTTGCAGAACTGCATAACAGTCAAGAAAGTACAAATGCAAGAATCAGGATAATTCCAGTAACACTTATTTCTATAATCGTTTTTGTGTCTTTTGAAATCCAGAACAAAGTAAGGACAAACATGGTGCAAGAAAAAGGGTTCTGGATGCTAAATCAGTGGTAGTTTCTTTAGGCCAAATTCAGCTCTAAATGCAGGTGCTTTCATTTTATAAATCTGCTGTTATTTTCATTTTATCTATTTTTCACTTGCCTCCATTTTTTTCTTTTTTCAACCAGCACCCAAGGCAACATGGTAGAAGATTACGAAGTTTCAGGTAACATAATAAACTGTATAAAACAGTATTACTGGGAAAAGAAACATAACAGGGGGAAGGTGTATGTGTGTTTGTGTGTGTGCATAAGAAAGAGTGAGTCCGGAAGCCAAACAACAACTTTATTCAACACATCATCAACTCCTGATGGATTCAGCTGCCATTGCCATAAACAAGTTTTACCCTGAGAGGAACTCACAATGGAAACTTTCAGTTTGTCTGCAGGCTATACTGTATGACACAAATAATAAAGAACATTAAAGATTTCTTGGCCATTGCCACCCCAAACTTCAGCATGCTGGATTTTTCTGCAAAAATTTTAACCATTGTATCACTAGAAATCACAAAGTGGAGCTGCAACAGAAACAGGACAGTGTCCTGCACAATTTAAAGAAAAAACACTTTGTCTATTAATACACATTTTTTTGAGTACATTCAATGTACTTTAAACACTTAAAAATTAATATATGCAAAACTGAAAATATTTACATGTATAACATTTAGCTTTTTAACTTTTAGGAATTCAATTTAGATGTTTCATGACTTAAAATGTATTCTATCGGCTTTTTATCTTAACAGTCTTTTATATAGTACATCTACAGTACAGCACATTCTACAGGGCAAATTACTGAAAACTGAATTATGGAGCATACAGTTTTCTGATATCGGAGTACATGATTTCATGTAATGAATAGCTTTCATTTCATAAACTCATGCACAATTATTTCTATTTCTCATATATCTTAACTATTTGCTTTGAGCACTAAATAGAAAAGCATCTCAGAAATGTAAGTTATGAGGACTTTTACATTTTTGAACAATAAAGGTTAACTCGTTCAGCAACACCCTCTGGGCTAATTATAAAGCTATACATATTCATATATGGCAGCATTGCAGCACAGCCACAGGCAACAGCATTTGCTGGTGGAGTGCCTTGCTTAATGGCACTAATTTGATAAACATAGAGAGAAAATAATGTATAATTCTCAATCCTTTCAAGATTTATCACTTTGGGAATTAAAACCAATGCTCCCTTCACATTCCTACTTTTGTAACCATTTAAATTTCAACTGACCATCACCCCCAACTGTAAGCAAGCTACAGATCTGTCCCGCATCCACAAATGACTTTCAACCTTTGCCAGTTCCAGTATGAAAAAAACATCTTTTCTGAGACAACTGTTGGTTATTGCTGAGATTCTGTAAAATGTTGTATATCTCTACATAGACCTGCAGCAGTTTCTGAATACCAGCACTGCCCTATAACAATTCTGCATGGCTGAAACCCTTTCTCTCATTCCCTAAGGCCATCCCTCTTCCTCACTTCCCTATCTCCCCTCCTTTCCTTTTTGCATTCATCTAAAAAAGCAGCCAAATGGGCTTTTTCTTCACTAACTTATCGCCACCAGCCACGGTCTGGCGTTTCACAATGGCAGAAAATAAACATTTGGGAGGTGATAAGATTTGTCCTCTCTGTTGCTGGCGTTATTGTTGCAGACAAACAGCAGAGTTAACATTGGAAAGCATCATTCTCCCCCACCGCCCTCCATCTTTTTCTCCATCCCTCTCATATTTGTGTTGAGGGAAACAGAGGGGAGGAATGAAAACAATGAAAGGAGCAGCAAAAAAACATTGACTGCCACATATACAGAAAGAGACACGTGGAGAAATCCTGTCACAGATTCACAGATTGGCTTCCATACACACACTCACAAACACACATCGAAGGACAGCAAAGTGAAAAATGGCAAAGCAAAAAGCTGAGGTTTAAGAAACTGACATTTTATTTTACTATCAATCATTTTCAGTCATCATCTTTTCCATCTTTCAATCCATTTTCTATTTCCACATATTCCTCTCCAAGGTCAGGGTCTTGCTGGAGCTGATCCCAGCATGTACTAGCTGAAAGGCAAGTAAACAGCTTTGAAAGGTTGCTGGTCCACTACAAGGACCTCTTCATTTATAATACATTTAAAATGATGTTGCTTATGAAAGTGTTATTTTTGTTGTTCTTTTTTAACCAGGATAAGTTCATTGCAACAACAATAAAAAACACATTTTCCCACTTACAGTACCTCAGCTCGTATTTAGCCACTCAAGATAGCTAGTTTTAGTTGCACAGGTTTTGAGGTCTCTGGTGTCACCTCGATACAATAGATGAAAATCAATAAAATCATACCATGATATAGTGGATATGCCATGATAGTATGTCATATCCAACCCACACATTGGGACTGTTGAGAGGGAAAGTAACCAATAAATACTAACAACATAGCTAGAACCAAGCATTAAAAACATAATGGAGTCAAGCTGTGCAGTTTCTTCAGCATTCATGATGTCACACTTGATTCAAGATATGACTGTCCTGTACCCCTTTTTCACTGTAATTGCAGATCTTATGGCATGTCAACATGAATCCAACATTCCTTTACCACCTAAGTGCAAAAAGTACTTGCAGATTTGACTTGTGCTAAACAGGAAAAATGTTCTCAGCAGTTACAAGTTTGGTTTCAGAGTGAAAGCTTTGGACACTGTTTGACTTGTGGACTCAAACAGAATAAACACTGTAAAGACCAAACATTTCATTATTAAGTACAGGTGCATTGGAAGATACATCTCCTTCTCTCACAGCACAGAATGGATATCAGTGCCTTTATCCCAAATATTTCAAGGTTGTACCTTTCCCACTGTACTCTCTTGTTGCTTTTACAGAGATATTACATTGTCCAGTTCTAGGTTTGTCCTGGTCAGAGATTGGAGCTTGTTGGATGTGTTGAGAGAAATCCATATTGATTTGTCCTTTGACTTTTCTCCAGGTTAGTGATAATAGTTTCCGTATGTGGCTCATTGAGATTTTTGTTGCTTCTGTGAGATGGTGGCTTAAAAGTTGTACTCAGATGATTTTGTGTGATCCAAGGTTGTCCCAAATGTTTGCAAACCACTTAAGTGAAGACATCCACTGACCCTTAAGAAACACTTTGTTAAAAAAGAATAAATGTGGTCCTGGAGACACTTACTGAAGCACGAACTACCACAGAAGCAGGATGCATTCACAAAACTGTACAGATGTGGTGATCCAAATAAAGGTAGAGTTTAAAAATGGGTGTGGTCCAAGCAAGGGTGGTGTAATTACGGGGGTAGGAAGTGAGGAACTGGTGGAGAGCAGCAGCAGGAAGTGTTCAGCTTGGATTAACAGCAGCTAAACATATCAACCATTTTCATTACACATTACAATATCGGGACAAAGAGAAGTGGATCAGAAGAAATACGCTATTATGTGAGTGTTATGCAGGAGTTAAAAATATTGATCACGGCCAGGCTTTTTAAAATGTTGCATTCTTTCTTTAGCTAAATGCATGACAGCTCACAACAGTTTTCTGTTACAGGTAGAAATCATCACAGTTTGATATCAAGAGTCGTCATGATTATTTCTGCTGTAGCAGCACAAATGTGTGTGCCAGTGTGCCATGCCAGCTATAACGTGCTGTACTGACCCAATGGGAAAAGTGCATTTTGAACAATTCTTTAAAAGTTACTCCCCACACCAGAATAAATCTTTTCATTTAGTATACTGACTGATATTGCAAACCTTAAGAATACATCATTGACTAAACCTATTCATGGATGTTCTTGAAACATTGATTGCAGAGTCTTAAAGCATATTGTAGGCAACCACAGCTGCCAAATGTTTGGAGATTACATGCTTGTTTTTTCTTTTACTCTTTATTACTTTAACTACACATAATTGGACTTTCTGTCCCTCAAAAATTAATTTTCGCTATGTCCTTTTGCTTTAATCACCAAATTCAAGTCTCTCATTAGCAGTATTTATTAGCACTGGTTTTGCCAGCTTTGTTTCATTTAAGTGTCACTGAAAGGGTCTTAATAAGTATTGAATTTGGCTTTGTGAGACCTGCAGATATGTTCTTCAATGTTCCCTCCCATTTTCTCCCCTCCTTACTCTCTCTGTCACTCTTTCTCTAATCCCCTCACTTCTCCCTATCTACCTCTTTCTTTTTAATTCTTGTTCCACTGATCTGCCCTTCTTACATTTTCATTGGACTGGGTTTGGCTCTTAGGCACACATTCAGGCAGCTGAATACATGCATTACAGTTAGAAGACACACATTATCTACACACAAAATGTAGATCCTTGCCTGAACCTTTGGGGGGCTTATTTCAGCCACTATTTCTCAAAATAGGTTATCTGTAATGTGTCTGGGCTTGTGTGTGTCTCTGTGTGTGAGCATCTACACATGTGCCTGTTCACCTGTTGCCCCCATAGAAGATTTATGAATGGAATCTCAGGCCTGTGGGCATTAATAGACCTCTGCTTGCTGATAGTTTGTCGTATTTCAGGCATACTTGGAAAGAACCTGAAATCTGCACGTTTGAATTTATTTGATTATTTGAGCAGTGAAAGCTATTTTAATGATGATGATGACGATAAAAGGGGTGATGGAGATAAGAGTGTGATGGTGATAAATATATCTTGATATTTTGACATTGATAGTGATGATGATGATGATGATGATGATGGTGATGGGGATGACAGTAATTAGGATGGAGATTGTGGTTCTGGTGGTGTCAGTGATGACAGGGATAACAATGAGAAGGATGATTGTGAGAAAGGTGATAAAAAAAAAGAAACAATAATGATAATGATGATAAAATTGATGATGATGTTTCTGGTAATGGAAATGACAACAGGTGTAAGAATGATGATGAAGAAAAACATTTTAATGAAGATCAGTGTATTTATTCACTCTGTCCTGTCCTAATATTTCCTATGAGCCCAATAAAACTTCCTTCCAACAGCCTGCAGCTCTGCTCTGGCCAGAACTAACCCAGCACGGCACTGCATGGCCACATGAGTCAAGCACGCACCATCACAATGAGATGCGTATAAGAATTCATCCAACTTGCGGAGCCACTGGGAGGCAGAGAGGAACTCTCACTGGAATCAAAACATATCACCGCTGGATGTCCATTGGCTTGCTTGTCACATCGCATCAGTCATGATTGCTTTCACGGCGGTAATCATCCCTCATGTAAACGTGTGTTTGGTCTGTGGGGCCGCCCGGTGATAACAAGGGAGGAAGGGGGGCTGTAACAAGGTCTCCTGTCTGGGTGAGGGTGTGTTCCCGGTGGCCAGATGGGTCGACGACCGTCAGTCCGAGATAATCCTGATCAGTCGGTGAGATGACAGCGAGTACGAGCGGGGGACCCGCAGCTTTGTGCGTCAGTGCGCATTGGAGAGGCGATAAATCAAACCACTGCCAGAAAGCGCTGGTGTAGGACGCCATCTCTCTCTCCCTCTCTCTCATCTTTCTCTCTTCCCCTCTCACCCCCTCTCGCCCTCGCTTTCTCATCTGCCCTCGTCCCCCCTCTCCATGTCTCTCTCATTTCTCTCTCTTTTCTATTCTCTCGCCGTCTCCAAAAGCGCTCACTGCTGCTGTTGTTGAATGAGGTTTGTGTTGCACTGTTGAAAGGGACCAAGTGCCCTCTCTCCCTTTCCTCCATTCTCAATAATGCAAAATTAGCCAAAACAACCACTTTGATATGGAAATTGATAACTGTAGCACGGGCACTTCTGTGCGCGCGCACAATATTCGCACACATCGTTTTACAGCAATCCCTGCTACACACTATCTCCCCCATCTCTGCCTATCTCTCTCAGCAAACACACACACACTCTGTGATGATGGCAGTGACTACAAACACACACGCACACACCCAAACCGCCGCTGCGCACACACAAGCAGCAGCTGCCTCCTCCGTGTTTGGCACCGAGCAACTCCAGCAGCACCTCCCTGCTCCGAGCGCATCAGCCCGGGATCTACTGATCTACAGGCATGCGGATCATTAAAGCAGCTGTCCTGCCCACATGGATATAAAAAAATAAAAAAAAAACACTGTGAAGCGATGATTAAAAAAAACTGCCCTTTGGCCATCTATTGGGGATGGATGACACTACTACTCAGTAGGTCGCACTCTCCACTCTTCCTCGTCTCTCTCTTTTCTCAATGTTTTCTTCTACTCTTTCTTTTACTCTTCTCTGCTCAGCCTCGCTTCTCTGTCTCGCAAGTGTCCGAGGAGTGGACCCTCCCCAACAACGATCCGGGACAGAACATCCGAGCAGTTACATGAGTAGAGGAGCATATTTGCCAAATAAGCACCTTTTGAGCCTACAACAGATCTCCTCGCGATCCACCAACCAGAACCTCTCAACGTGGCAGCATGCGTCTCTCCAGTGCGCACACCACAAATCCCAGTGAACCCACAAGTGCAGAAGCCCCCCCACAACACTGACAGATGAGTCCAGCTCGGACTCAGCACGGCGAGGTTTGCCTTGTCTTACCTTGATCGGGGTCTAGGTCTGACAAACAGGAAGAGGCAGCAAGCAGCTTTACGGTCCGTTCTGCAGCGGCTCAGACGGAGAACGCGAGATATTATCCCTGGACAGAGGCGGAGGTCCGTGCGTTCCAGCAGAGAGAGAGAGAGAGAGAGAGAGGGAGAGAGAGAGGGAGAGTATGCAAGAGGAGGGATGAGAGACAGAGGCGGGCTGATGGAAGAGAGTGAGAGAAAGCGAAGGGTAGTGAGGGAGAGGTGGCGGCTCAGTCTGACAGAGGGGTGATGTTGAATCGGGGCAATAGCCGCTACCGATTTCACATGAGTGACACAAACCTGCAGGATACCCTGAAAGGAAAAACAAAAAGCCTTTTCTTTTTTTTTCTTTT
>NW_023339729.1:27034053-27039749 GCF_004916995.1 Morone saxatilis | reverse complement strand
ACAAAATTAGTTTTTGAGAATAAAGGTCAGTTCACCCAATCTAATATAAGACAGTATTAATCAGGAATATAGGATAATACAGTGAATTTTTTAGTTGTGATTAAAACTCAACTTAATCAGAATGTGGAGAACAATTAAAATGTAAAATATATTAAAGTTTAACATTCACTGGTCCTTTGCAAGACAGGGACACAAAGTTGGACTAATAATGCAGACCAGCAAGGTATACAATATCACCACACAAGGCCACTTACATGCAGTGAATATAAGGCTTGCTTTAGAGGCCTTGGGATCTGGTGTCTGGGGCTGTGTGTCTCTATGCTGGTTGCGGGTAAATTCAACTTGGTTACTTATAAGGAAGGGTAGAGATCTTAAAACCTGGCGTAGTATCACTATAAACAAAAGGATTGTGTAGCTACAGTACAGGCAGTAAGGAAGAGGTGTCTTTTTTAAATTTGATGAGCGTGATTCTTTAAATTGGAGTTCTGTATGGGTAACATGCTGAGTTGAGCAGATTACCCCAGTGCGACACTAGTGGAGAATTCACGTCCGGCGGGCGCACAGTAATAAAGAGCTCCATGTGATTAAGTATGTGGAGATGGTGATTGCGCAGTCAGAGCTTGCTTGGAGATTGGCCCTGTACGGTTTGTTGTAGTTTCCCTTGCCTGGTGTTCATATTAATCTATTTCATGTGTGTCTCATCAGTCCAGATGAAAATGTGCCCTCAGTTTAAGCCATTCAAAATTAAAGGTTACCAAACCTCTGTCCAATAAATAAGTTGTATGAGTCTATATGAATTCTGTACACAAGCACTGATTTGCATGTAACTGGGATGCATGAAAATAAGACAAGCCAAATAAGTAAATGTTTGTTTTCTTTTTCATTATCATTCAGACCAGAGACAAATGTCTGTGACCACATTATTCTTCTTTAGAATAAGAGTCAAGAATTCAAACATCTTTAATATATAATAAAGATGCTTTTGAGTTGCAAAACAGTTATTTCCATGAAGTTGATAAAACATTAAACAAAGTGGCATAACATAACATTGAGGCTTACTAGACTCAGTCAGTATATTAGTATATATTTTGGTCATTCAATGTATTTTCAGAAATGGGTACTAGTAAACAAAAACCAAGTGGTTATTTGACTTTTGTTTTAAAATGCAAAAATTCCACTGTCATGGTTGATAAGGGATGAGCAGAATTTAAAAAATGGCTTGATTTTCATTTCTATTCTGTATAACAAAAAATGTAGTTGGAAAAAAAGTCTGTTGTTTTCGAGACCAAATGTTGTCATTTACAAGACAAGCGCCAAATGTAGGGTTGACAGGTTGCCAGTGTTGCTTTTGCCAAGGCTAAAATGTCTTTGGAACCATACTCCAAATCGTGAGCTGTCGTTTGTGACGTTGCTTGAAAGACTTACATTAATAGTAATAATATCTCACATTATATCATACACCTTGAAGTCAATGAAGTCATGAATTCTTGTTGAATGTGACATCACTAAATAAGTCCTAATTATGATAAATCTGTTTCTGAAATAGAAAATTAAAGGGGAAAGTCAGCTCAATATACATAAAAATGTTTGAGTCCTGTTCACAATGACTCTCACAGTTTAAGAAGAGTTATTTTACTGTTCAGTTTTTGAGAAAATTACGAATGGTATATTGTTATTTAAGCTGACTTTCCCTTTAATTTTCTGTTGGGTTTTTGCAAACTATGACTCTCTTGACCGCATTGAGATTTCTACAGATGATAGGGTTTCTTTGACCATGTCTAAAATCATATCAGAGTAGGGTTCCAACTTAAATTATTAAATTCTGGCCCACTGGCAAAAATTAATTTCTGTTTTCTAGTGATTATATTTTCAGTGGGGTTTTTTGTTTGTTTTTTTTATTTTGCTCATCCTTTTTTGACCATGAAAATGAAGAACACCCTGTATATCAATTTACTTTTTTTTGGTTGTTGTTGTTTTTTAAATGAAAATCAAATAACCACTTGTTTTTTGTTTACTAAAACCCATTTCTGAAAAGAAAATTGAATGACCAAATGGTACACTGACCCTGGACACTGAGTAATGGGCAGTCAGAAGAAGGTTAATGAAAGGCAGATGTCTTCCATAAACTCATCTGATGTTTTATGGCTAGAATGCCTACAAACATCACCTAAACATTAAAGGACAGTGCAAGACAAAATAGACAGTAAACTAGGCACACATTTTAATTTTGTTCAGCACCTGCAGCATTCAGTCAGCTCCATTCAATGTGTCAGTTTCACTACCTGTTACAGTTTAAACATGGCTTTTATTTGGACCCATTTGTCATGATATATGGACTAATTGTAGTGTAATTGCCTTATGTTTGTTTGTTTTAGGTGGGCAATAAGGCTGGAGAGGAGTTTCATGGCCTCTACATTTGTCTAGTGATGGGAGCAATTTCCCAGCACTTCCTGGCTGCTACTGATAAATGAATGCAGAGAGGAGGAGAGGACTCGGGCTCATACAGTCACAGTGAGCTGGTTTATCAAAAAGAAATCCTACATTAAAATGTAACATTCTGATGTAAAAAGAGAATACTGAACAGAAAATACCTTTAGACTAACAGGAGTGATGAAAATAAGACCTAATTTTAAAGACATGAGTCTATCTATGTTTTTTATATATATTATCCATGGATACTTACAGTGTTATCTGCTTTTAATCCGTGATGGTCAGTACATTTGCTGTTCAGTGGAGTATTGTAATGTAGTGATTATTTTTCCAGAATGCCTTTCACAAACATATAAATCTGGCTTGAAACTGTTGCATTGAGTCTTGCTGTCACTGTCACTGTCATTGTGATTGTGACAACAAGAAAAAAACAGAGTCAAGACCTGCACTTAATTGCAACATGATGCTTTATTTTGCGGGAGCTTTTTCAAACTTTAGCTGCTTTAAACTAGCTTCTGGAAATATCTTGAGGCAATGTTACGTCTACATTTGACCAGTGATCCGTAGCAATGACAAATGTACATGCCATTTTCCTTGGAGGTATGTATTGCTGTGTGGAATGACAAGAATTATTGTTTTTTGTGACTTTTTTGTGGCAGATTTTGGGAACTTGTGTGGAAGGTATAGTGTAGGAAGAGGTCATGGTCATGTTGTGTAAAACACACAATGACTGCAATAATATGTAAACATGCGAATATAATATGTAATATAACATAATAACCTGCCTCCTAAGATGTAGGTTCATACAACTAATTACTGTTAGCAAATTCATCCAGTGCAGCTTTCATTTGATTTGTTCATTTAACTTTTCCCCCCGTAGTCAGTTTCCTGCTAATTACTATACTAGCGGTTTGTTGCTAACGTGTTGCTAATACAATAAAACTAATTTAAGGTAGTTTTGGCCTGAGTCAGACATTTTTATGCTATAAAATGTCACTTTAACTACTAATGTTAATGATTGTATACATTGTAATGCCCTCTCTCTCCTCTCCTGTTTCTCTTAAGCTGTCCTAGCTAATAAAACAAAAAAAATGTGTTTTAAAAAGAAAAGAAAAGTAAGAAACCAAAACTTATTTGAAGTTTTTCTTGCTATAGGTAAAGACATAGGTAACATAACTTAACTTACCTACATTACTTGTGATTAAGTGATTAAAGTAATGTACTTATTTTAACCCAAACCATGATGTCTTTCTAAACCTAACCAAACTGAACCAGTTTAACAATGTAACCTGACTGCTGTTATAATGCTGACGAAGGTCACCTGACTTTGTCCTTTCCTGCAAATCATATAAATCATAAAAATCATCTGTAATGTCATTTAATAAAAAGGAAAAAGCTTAAAATGCGTACATAGCAGCGAAATGTCTGTAAATGGCATGCTATATTTACACCACCCCATGATATCATATATATTCATTTATTTGAGTGTCTGAATTCTTACGTGGAAAATCATGCTGTCCTCAAAAAAGTGCCCATGGCATACCTTCTGCAATCAATAGCAGAGATCAAAAACAAAATCTAAATTTCTTTTAATAAAATAGCCATTGTGCAACCCTATACCACAAAATGACAAGTATTCACGGGATGAGTCTCTCAATGTATTGCTTTATTGAGTGAATTATTGAGTGTCTGCTGTGTAGGGCAGAGGTTTCAAAGTGGGAGGCAGACCAAACTGTTTTAGGGGAGGCTCAGTGAATGGAAGTCTTTTAGTTATAAAAGATTTACTGTTTTTTCCACTTTCCCAGAGTCAGGAAATAAATGCCGTGGAACTTTTTTTTGTTATGTCAAAGAGCAGTATTAGCCTATTTTGGCTCAATTGTTAAGTGTCTATGAGATCAAATGACGTGGCGCCTTTTTCCAAGGTTGGTCTGAGAGAAGGCCAACTGTCTCAGACTTTGAGAACCCCTCGTCCACCCCTTAGTACAACTTCTGTGTGGCATAGGAATGCCACTTCACAGACTGATAAAACATTCACAGTGAATGTCTTTTAAGGAACAATTATGTTTCCTCCAAAATGTATCTGTATGCAAAGTTAAATATGTTATTTGGTGAATACTTTTATCCAAACCACCATGCAGTATAATGAGTGCATACACGACATAGTCTTGTAAATGTTTATCCCCCTTGCTGAATTAATGCACGCTTGTCATTTGCAATAATAAGATCACAAACAAGCCTGATTTCTGTTCATTGTGAGGCAACTTGGGTTACTTTCATTCTTTGTAATCCCGTGAAATGATTTTAAACGGTTGTTTCACATTTAGAAAGAAACAGCTATACAAGAACAATCCACACAAATAGAAATTATTTCATCATGTTACTCTCTGCCGTGAAATTGAGGCAAAGATACACTGCCAGAACAACAACATTTTTGGGGAATAGATATTTAGGCATGGAACAGAGCTACAGTTGGATAAACAGAATTTTAATGCAATATAAGGGATGGTATCTCTTTTTTTTGTCTGGCTTTATATGTCCATATGTGCATGTATATGTTTGAATATCCTCGAAAAAAATCGAAGATTATCGAAAAAATATATTATTCTTTCTTGGATGTTTAGTCCTTTACTTCCATTCGTTTCTGTCTAGGGATGTAGTCATTGTATGCATTGTAAAGCCAAACGATTTTGGTCCCTATCCATAACCATCCTTGTTTCGATCGGTGGATGGTCCTGTTTGGATCTCTTGCTTTTATCGACAGCTTTGACAATGCTGATATAGATGGTGCTCTGCAGTGTCTAATGCATTCAGAAGTCTTCAAGCTCCCCACACGTTTGCCCTTTGCCCTGTGAGCACAATGGATTCCTGTGTTAGTGAACTGTGGTGGGGAGCAGGCTTTGATTGGCCGCATCACGCCAAAGTTCAGCACTGGAGAGATGTTAAGTTGGCCTTTGACCCAAAGAGAAAGGCTGAATGAAGCACCAAGGGAGTGTGATTTATAAAATCTGTCTCTCACCTCCTCATGATCTGTGTCTGCACATATTTTCAGAAAATTCATCCACAGACCCTTCTCATTCTATGGCTTTTTTAGGTTGACTTAATCTAACAGCTTGAACATATGGTGTAGTATATGCAAATGATTTAATCAATGATTGGTGCAGTAGCATGTTGATTGTATGGTTTATATATATGATGATTTCCATTTTCCCTATCTCTCTATTAAAAGTGAGGAGCACCTTCAGCTTGGATAGATAGATAGATAGATA
>NW_023339729.1:27033493-27033993 GCF_004916995.1 Morone saxatilis | reverse complement strand
TAGCAACAAGAACCATCATCTTTCCAAGTGTTATTCAAATTAGACTGCTGGTTGAAGTTACTATGGCCTCTCAAGGCTGTTAATGAGGCTGAAATATGTAATGTAGAGTGATAACACATTGCATCATCCCTCCAAGCTTTGACAAAATTGGGCCAGTGGTGTCAGTGGTAACAAAAACTGTTCCCTCAAGTTGATACAAATCCATAACTACGGCCCTCCCTCCACCTCTTCGTTTTGTCTTGCTTTTTTCTCCATGTCTTCTCAGTTTTTTGTGTATTTATCAATATTAGACCATATGTTAGTTTTATCCTTGTAAATATGCTCTCTCTGAAGTTTATCTAAGACCTGGGGCTCTGGGAAATGTGACAGAAGAATTATAAGATGACAGTGATCTCATTAATCTTTTTTCCCTGTTCTTCCTTTTTTATACTTGTCCTTGTATGATATTTTGGTGGTGTTTAGACCAGAATGGGGATGTGTAAAGATTAAGCTTGTTGTAA
>NW_023339729.1:27018994-27033459 GCF_004916995.1 Morone saxatilis | reverse complement strand
CAGCAAATTTTAAAAATGCATCAGAGACTGGCAGTGATGTTAGGGGGCGTGGCCTAGACACAGACTGGGGTGATTGACAGATCAGCAGCGTAGCAGGAACAGTGAGCTGTAAGTCAGACGTAATGAGGAGCTGCTGACAGAGTCCGCTAAAGATTTTAGCCACTTTGACGGTCATTTGTAAAAGTTTTTGTTGTAATAAGTGTAATGTTTAAAGTCATAATTAAAGTATTTGATGACAACCAGAACTTTGTCTGATTGAGTTTAAGAAAAGGGGGCCTTCCTTCTCATCCACTCTCAGCCTTTGTGTATGTGCTACAAATGCTCACCTCAGATTTTGTCTTGCTATTTAATTAATTTGGAGAGTTAAAAATATGGATATACAAAGGTTTTTCAACTTGTCAACAGCTTCTGGAGAGAAGACATTAACAACTGTGGCTCCAGAAACACCTGCTACGACTGGCGAATGTGATGGTGAAGCTTTGCTAGCAGCAAGCATGCTTTATCTGAAGAGTACATGAGGTGTGAATCTATGTGGAAAAAATCCAAATGACGCAGACAGACAGGTACAGAAATCAACACTCAGATCAGATATTATTGATATGATTGAGTTTTAAGCTGTAAACCAAATGCCATTCGGAGGAGACGATGACAGTTTTGCCAACATGACAGACGGAAATGCAAACACTGGACTTTTTCGCTCTTTATTTAAATACACTTTGAGAAAAGATCATCATCTGGCTGAAGTAACAAAATCCTCGAAATGCAAACTACACAATGTGTGATGATGTAAAAAAAAAAAAGGTGATCGATATGATGAGCTTCATACTGAAATTGCCAGAGAGATCAGGGACTTATGGTACACCATCAAAGTTGATGGAACCCGTGACCCTACAGGTCAAGAAAAGATTTCAATTGTACACAACAAAGTATGTGAAAGCTTATTAGTCATGGCTACAGCTAAGAAAGAGTTGACAAAAGCCGGACTCAGCACTGACAAGATATTAAGCCACGTTTATGATGGTGCATCACTTATGTCAGGGAAAAGTGGAGGAGTACAGAAACTACTCAAGGATAAACTTGGCCGTGATATCCCATACATGCACTGCTTCAATCATCAGCATCATTTAGTTATTATTCATGCCATGTCAGTCGAGAAGGCAGTTTTCCAAGGCCATACTTAAAACGTCTATTGGATCAGTGGTGGACAGTGTCAATCATCATTGACAATTATGATGATATTTCGACAGTGCTAACTGAAGTGGAGACAATCCTGTGTGCAACATAAATATGTGTACCAAATGTGTGGCTCTAAACCATCCAATAGCTGTTAAGTTATTTCACTCTGAACTAAAAGTGTCAAACGGCTGGTATCTAAAGAAAATGTCAGTGGATTACCAAAGTCAATGCATCAAGTATCTGTTAAGATATTTCACTGAATAAGGGAAGTTTGACCTGTTAGAGTCACTAGAGGAAAAAGGATTATTAAAGTCAGTATGACTCATTATCTGGTGAACATGAATGTTTGTACCAAACTTCATGGCAATCCATTCAATAGTTGTTGAGATATTTCAGTCTGGACTAAAGTGGTTGACCTACCAAAAAACATTGCCTTCCACAGTGTAATGACAAATGTTATTTTTCTGATTTTGCAAAACATTGCTAAAATGTAGTATCCCTCCAAATGACCTATACAGAGCAGTGCTGTTGGAGATATTACATGTGGTAAATGAACCATCAGCCTGACCTCCACCCTCACATATGGGACAACTGTAGTGCAAAATAAGTAATTTTTCAGTACTGCCAGACTGTAGCAAGAGCCACCTGTCACCTTTATTTCTCCATATGTACTCCTTGGTGTCCTTTCTTTGTCAAAGTGGAGGAAAATTCTCCAAATATCCCTGGCAATCTCTTCACTATCTCATCACACGCTCAGCGGGCAGACAGAGGGCTTTGTGACTGTGACTGTTTTTCCATCAGTGAGGATTACCTCAGAGTCTACACCCTATACAGGCACGGGCTTGTGGAAAAAGCTATCTGAGGCTCTAGGAACAAGTGAGTTGTGTTCGGTACATACACACTTTGCTTTGTAGTGCCGATAGAATTATTCTATACAGGAGTCAGACACAAATAGTAACAACTGTACAATATCATGCAATTCAATACAACCATACTGTAATTTACAGCCTCTAAAATTACTGTAGAGGTAAATCAACACTTCTCTGGCTCAACAAAAACTGAACGATACAAAGATAGTGTTTATTGCAGGTCTGTTGTTCTGGATCAGATTATTTTGCTGCTATATATTTCTTTACCACCAGTCGAAGTGTATTTTACTTATTTTATTTGTAAGGGACCATGTGCAATATCAAAAATTTAATTTTTTGATTTAATTTTTGATTAGATTTACCAGAGTTATGTTAAAGCTATTATTCATCTGGTTATTGCTTATTGCTACCCATTATTAAAGTTATATTTGGGATATTTATGACTGAAATCAAGTTGTATTTCAGCAGTAGAAATACTAATAATAACAGAAATGGCCAAAAAATCCATTATATCAGGTTTTAGTGCAGAGCCACAGCTCAGCCGAAGTCCACTTCAAGGTTACTCACCTCCAGTTCTCTCTGTAGGGTTTATTGTCAGTGTTGCTGTCACCCCTCCATCCACTATCTCATCCAAATGTAAATTTTTTCCTCTGTTTATTTGATTTTTACTTGCAGGTTGCAGGGATTTTTGGGGGGTTTTAATACAGAAGCACACAAGAATTCATGCTCTCACAGGATTACACTGGTTGCCTAGTGAAGCAACTTTTATCATAGCTTACCAATGAACCAGTATATTGTCTCTGCACTCAATTAGTTATTGAATATGTGCTCCTTTCTGACTTTCAAAAGAAAAAAATATTGTTAACTGTTTTGATCCAGTCTTTATAGATATATTATGTAGTCTAATGGTCTGCCTTGAGTTTTAAGTACTATTTAGTACCCTCAAAAAATTCTACCATGGGGTGATAGATGTCAAAACTGCAGTCATGGGACAATACACCCTCAACAATGGTGCAATAGGATGATTAATTTTAGCGTCCAGTGATTTCATTTATTGCTCTCGATAAACTATTGTTCATTATGTAAGGAACAGTGAATGATTAAACAGGGTGACAGCCGACACCTTTCTATCAAAACCAAACTTTTTCAGCAATTGGAGCTACGGTAGCTCATCTGTTGGATTGGACCACACGAGCCAGTCTTGTCACTGATTCACTGGTTTTCCTTTCTTGGACCACTTTTGATAGGTACTGGCCACTGCAGACTGCGAATACCTGGTGCATCACAATTTTGCCCTTGTCAAAATCGCTCAAATCCTCACGTTGCCCACATCAACTTTGAGAACAAAATGTTCACTTGCTGTCTAATATATCCCACCCAATGACAGGTGCCATGATAACAAGATTATCAGTGTTATTCACTTCACTTGTCAGTGGTCATAATGTTATGGCTGATCAGTGTATATAGACAGGCCATTCACACTCAAATTTAGAGCTTCAAGTTCACCTAACTTGCTTGGCTTTAGACCTTGGGGCAGACTGAGGATGGACATATTACTCCAAAACATAATTGTTCCATCAAATTGTACAGCATTTTTACATTTTATGCAGTCAGAAGGTTCAGTGGAGTAGTCAGGACACAATTACATGTTGTAATATGACATTTACATGCCCTTGAACCCACCTGCACAACTGCACTGACCTAAACAGTCGAAATCTGAGATGGTTCTCAGATGGGGAATACCTGACGTGTGTGGGTGTGTAACAGGGTTTAACTGAAAAGCACGATGCAGGCTCAGCAAACCCTCCCTGGATAAATGAAGGTTTAAAAAAGACAGGAGTGTGTGTCAGGTAGATGGATGGCAGGGTTAGGTGTTTGGGACACTGAGACGATTGGAAGTGCACCTCATTGACTGCCCTGCAAATAGACAGCTAGAGAAATGAACTGGACTCAGCCACTATTGAATAGAGCTCAACAGTGTGCATAACCACTGGGGTTTTCTACTCACACATACTTACACTGGTGCATGCACACATAGGTAGGCAAACAGTAAGACCAGGACCAATATACATATTTCTTGATTTTGACTTGTCCTCAAGAACTTAACAATTGATGTTACAAGACTTGAAACATCACTAGGACTTTTCTCGACTGACTTGAGCCCTAACTTGGATTAACTTCAAAACAGCTTTGGCAGTCTGGCAGAGACAGATTTTTTGAAAAGACGATATACAGACATTTAGGCTACATGAACACACACATTTAAAGGTGCAACCAAACAAATAGGGGGCAGCATATCACCAGAGTAACCAGTCAGTGCCCACCTCCTGAAGCCTGACCTGGGATTACAGCGTGGTCAGTCACAGGGTGTCAGCCAGCAAACCCAGCAAGAAAATCACCTCGGTGTTGACGGTCTGAGGGCAGACTGGACACATTTTCAATCACAAGCAGTTTGAAGTATGAATCTCAGTAATGATGGCCTAAGGAATTAAAAGCAGATACTGACTGGGAGGTAGCTTGTTTGTTTCCCATAAATATGGGTAACGAAAATAAAATCAGTAGAAGTTACCCCTCCAAAATGTACCACCTTGAGAAAAGTACTTTTAATTAAGTTATAAAATAAATAAACACTGACTGAATGGTGACTGGTTTGAATCCTTGCACCAGCTCAGACATTACGGCAGATTAAGAAGTAAACACATTTTCTCCCTTGCAACTGCCCTATGGCCACATCAAGGGACACCTCTATCAAAAGGTGCACCATGCAAAGGTGCTGCCTTTTTTACTGTCACCAAGCCAACCTCAAGCAGCCTAGGCCAACTGATCAAACGCTGTCTCAAATCTGTTAATTCTACAGCCAGTGGCGATCTGAGCATTTTTAAATGGGGAAGCCTGTGGATTGGGACATTCTTGTCAACAGGTTCAGATGCTTTTTGGACATTGGACATAGTATCTATTGAGTATAACAAACATGAATGTCAAGGAAAGAGCAAAGGAGTCCCTGGGAAAGAGCTTTGAGTTGACATTCTCTGGATGACTGAAAGTTGAAAATACACATACACATGCCAAGCACCTCACAGATCACACATACTGCAATCTCCAGCTCACCTCCTCGATATCCACCTCACACAAATACCAGTGAGAGATAATTCTCTTATTTTGCCTCACTGCAGTTTGCCCGATTTGTGTTCACCTGAAAGATCTACAGACAATCTCCTCGCCTGCTCTGGGGGAGAGTAAGTGAGAGTCACTGAAGTGTTTTTTCAACTCTTAAACCCAGCAAGAGATGCAGGCAGGGAGGTGAGGAGGCGGCGAGTGAGGAGGCAGGAGTCGGCTGGCCTCCATGGAGGTGACAAAGATGCTGGTTCAGCCAAGAGGCACTTGAATAAATACAGAAAACTAGAGTTGGAAAAGTAGAGATAAGAAAGACATCTTGGTGCCTGAACTCAAATGCATTCATACAGAAAAAGGGTTTGGAAGTAAAGATTGTGTCTGACAGGCATAAACACACTTTGTACTCAGTCTCACTATTGTTTGTCTTCAACATTATCTTTCTCTTCTTGAACCTTTCTGAGGACCCCCAAGACACACTCTGAAATAAATTCACATAAATAGTGTTTTTTAAAGTAATTTTTAAGTATTATTAAAGTGAGTTATATTGTGATTTTATATAAACAAGTACATCTATGAGTAGGAAACAGATTAGATATTTGCCAATGGGATAAAACTCTATTAGATGTAACTGCCAAATATTTAGATTCAAATGCATAACAATTAGAGCATCAAATATATTTTATATTTTATGATGAAGGGAGTAAAAATAAAAATGTTGAATATGGTTGGATCAACTACTATCAAGATTATCTACCAAAGACCCAAGACAAAGATCATGAGTCTATATCATAAAGCAACTTGATGTTTGTCTGTGTTTGTAGCCAGCAGTGAATGCATCAAAGTGCAGGATATTTTATATGAGATGAGAGTCCATCCTCATTGAGAAATTGCATCATTGTGGAAGCATATGAATTAAGGAGTAAGAAGCAAAGATAATAGAAAATAATGAGATGATAAAATTATACAAGTAGTGGTAGAAATTCATAAATAAGTGTGTGAACTACTATACAGGTTAAGTTATATCTAACTAAGTGCGGCATGGATTTACTGTGAGCTACTTTTCAGTGTGTAAATAAAAATGCTCTGTGGGCATACCTTTTATTTACAACAATCAACAACCAAGATTTTCATTCACAATGTAATCTCATGTTTTCTTGAATAAGCAACAAATACGAGGTTTAAATTGGCTAAATTGAATGCATCACTGTTGGGAATCTTGCCTTGAATAAAAGCAGTTTACCACAACATCACAACAATATGCACCTGGAAATGTCATTCATTATTGATAGCTATATGGTCAATAACTTACTGGTGTTTGTTAGAAGCCCTGTTTTAAAACCAGAGTGGGCTAATGGTTCCGCTACTAATGTCTCTTATAGTCTGTCTGATAATTATCATAAAAAGCAAGTCATGTTTCTCTTTGTTGCTTCTAAATGCAGAACCTTTGTCTGTGTCAGGCTCCTGTAGGACAATGACTACATTTTTCTGAATTGAACTTTGCCCTATGATGCAACTTATGTTACTACATAGGTTACCATTGGTTATTTTCTTGTTTTTTAAGATAGAGGTGGACACAGCAACTTTAATGATATATTGCCCCCAGTTTGTTCGGAAAATATGAATTCAACAAGTGGCCAATTCATTCATTCAAATTCATTTAACTCTAACAATGACATATGTTTATAGTCTTGTAAGCCACAGTTATCATTGCTAACGTGTTAATATACAGTTGCACCGATATATTAGCCAAACACCGGGATCAGCCAATATTCACCTTGTTGACTGACATCAGACAGATAAGATGGCCTTCACAGCTATCAGCTGATGTATATTAGTTGTGTCAATTTTGCATTGGCAAATGTTGCGTAGGTTATTTCCAACTTGGATATTGGAGACATAAACGCCTCCATTTTCCAGCACTGGCACAAATTGCACGCAAATACCAACATGGTCCATTCAGCAAAACAGACAGTGAGTAGCTGTTCAACTCTGCATCTTACATCTTGGATGAGAAACAGACTGAGCGAGAATAAGGCATAGACGCTTATCTTTGAGGATTGCCTTGTTTCCTTGGCACAAAGGGGTTAATAATTAACCACAAAACATCTGTATCTGCATCACCTTTTGGCCAAAAGGTTATTTTAAACATCATATCAGCCCAGAATTTCCCAGTTGGTGCATTTACATTTACACATCCAGTAGACACAAAGCAACTCTGTCATTCAATTGCAATCATGTTTTTGACATGGTTTATTCACATGAGAATGTAAAATCCTTGAAGCAGCTACAAAAAATGCAAACATCTCTCAAACTTTGTTGGTATTTATGCTTTTGGCACTTCAGAGTGCATGAAAGATTTAGAAAGTTTAATTTGCTCCTGTTTTCTGGGTAGTTTTAAAACCCATTACCACATGACATTTCTGTATTAGTGGGGAATAAAATGTAATGTCTCCCTCCATCCTGACACAGTTATCACCGACTAACTGCAGCACAGATGAACATGTGACCGCCATTTTAATTTGTACTCAGTAAGTGGAATGCATTATTTAATGATATCGGTGGCATTTCTCTCACTAACTGTAAAGTAAATTTGGCAGTCAATAAGGCAGCTTCAACAGAACAGTGGCTTTGCTGCAAGTCACAGATAAAGCAGGAGGTTTGCATACAGTTTGTTCTGGTAGTACACAGGATGCATTTACAAGTTAAAGAAAACTCTCCTGCACATGTACTATGATGTTCATTAATTTCCTAGATCTGCTTATTCTTATTCACGGTCATGGAGGCATTAGAGCCGCACCCACTCTAAAAGAACTCATTAGTCTGTCATATAATGGCACTTTAATGTCTCCCTGATACACTGACAGTTACAAACCACTTAGTGCTACAGCCACACAGCACATCTATCATACATTACTCCTGATTACATAAAAATGTATTTGCGTAAATTGCAGCCTAACCATGTCATAAAAATACAAAGTTTATTGATTCAATAATTATGAGACAATTTTTAGTGAATAAAGAACAGCCAAATCTACACTGGATGTACTGATTTGATGTTAAATGGTTATCTAATTATCTAAACAAAAAGCCATCGAACCAGATTTGATTAAGCATATTATGGGTGACAACTGTTCTAAATTTTATACTTTTATTATAATCCTTCAACAAATAATGTGCTGTTTACCGATAATGGAACAAGGAAATTTGTTGATTTTCTTGTTTGTTGGAGATGGAGCGTACATACTAAACAATATAGGGTGTTGAAGAAAATGGAGAAGAGAAAAGCAGTGAAGGCAACATGAAAACAACAGAATGTGAGATGGTTTGCAAGTGAAAAATGTATTCAGCTTGTTAATTTGGCATCAGCAATACACAAATCACTAGAAGACGAGAATGTAGAAAATAAACATGGCATCCCCAGAGAAAACTGGTTGTGTGTGTGTTATCATTAGCCAGAAATGTGTGTTCTCCTCCTCCACTTCAAAGGGCCCCGACGACAGCTGATGGCTTTATTTGGCTCGTCGTCCTTCTCAATGACTGATGCTCCCCCCTTTGAGCTTTAAATATTCAAACTGAGTCACCTCTTTATTTTCTCTTTCAGATTATGTTTGTGTTGAAAAAACATGAGTTGCGCACATTTTCCATCTGCAAATTATTGTCTGCAAAATGGAATCAATTGTTACCATACGAGTACACTAGAATCCATAACCATTGGACAAATTATCCATCATTTATTGTAATTTGCATAACTTCATTTAACTGCATATTGGATTAATTATGGAGATGTGTAATTAGAAATGTAAATTAAAAGTGAGCCGATTGCTTATGAGTTTGGGAGCTTTTGAAGAAACCATTGCTGATTAAGCAAGCAACAGTTGCAAATAATAAGGCAGTTTATAGTGGCAGTCATCTTTTGTCTTAGTTTGAGTTTGTTATTTTGGTGCTTAATGGTATGTGTGGTGTTTTTACCCACTGGCACTTCCCAAAGATCACCTGTCAATCAAACAATGTTGTAATATAATGTTGTAAAGGACCAGTGTGTAGTATTTAGGGGCAGCCAACTGTGAAGATGCCGCTTGCAACCAAATACCGCTTGCCTTCTAAGCGTGTAGGAGAAACACACTACTCAAACTTGAAAAATGTGAAAGGCCCTATCTAGAGTCAGTGTTTGTTTTGTCCGTTCTGGGTTACTGTAGAAACATGGCTCATTCCCTTTGTAGATAAAATGGCTCATTCTCAGATAATGAAAACACACTTCTTACTTTCAAGTGATTATACACAAACATTATATTTCATGTCTGCCTCCCATATGTTACACACATTTCAACCTTTAACTAGTTTCATTTCTTCCCTAGGTCAGTTCAACTATTGTCTACAAAACCCTTAACACCCCATGTTCAAAGACATCTTTACCTCCAGTGCCAACATTTTTAAAATTCTTGCTATCTACATTAGCTGCACATAGCAACAATGGCATGGTTAAGGGGAAGGATCATGGTTATGAAAAATATTTTGGTAACACAGCAAATAACTATGGTAAAGGTATGGTTAGTTTGGTTAGACAAATGTCAATTGCAATTCCACCGAGCATGGCTTTATGAAGTTATGTTAGTCAGTTTCTTGGAAACAGTTCTGTTCATTGCTGCAGATTTCTTTGTGTAACTGTAATAAAGCTGCCAATAAATTATGGATATAGTAAAAATCATAAAGTAACCTTTATTGATTATTGATAATTCTGCTTGGTGTCATAACAGATTACGTGTTAAACAAGTACTCAATTTGGATCTGTAAATGATCACATTTGCAACCTCTTCAGCCCTGTGTAATTCTGACTGAAGGCTGCAAACAGCCCTGTGGATTGACGATAATTGACTTGTTAGGTTCCTTAATGGCTGCCAGTCTCCCCTGAGCTGTCATCTCCCTCCTGATGAATCCATGTGACACCCATTTTATGAAATTTTTGAACAACAAACCATCCCCTGTTGAGATGTGATAATCAGACGCAACCTGTTTTCTAATATCCAGGAAGGAATGTCTTATTTCATTTTCCAGTCAAAATAACAGCAAACAGTAAGAAGGACAAATGAACAGAGACCAGTATGGCAGTGCCAAGCAGCTGCTGGTCAGAGGAGGCTTTGGTGTTTTGGCAGGGGAAACTGTGCATTGATGAAATGAAATTAATGTATGTTTTTGTATTTCTATCCAGTGCTTTAAATAGAATGAAATGGGTACATCAACGGAAAGAATAAAGAGGGACATTGATTGTTGAAAAAAAAGACATAATCTTCACTATTTTACTGATCAGATATTCCATCTGTCAGCTCTCTTTCAACCACACTAAAAACTTAAAGCCTCATATAAGGCCACATACAACAACTTAGGTTCTGACATTGGCCCTCATTTATACAAGCTAACATTTTCAATCAATTTAGAATATATGATTAATATTGTATCGAAACAACCACTCTTCAGACTTGGGTGATAAATTCATATGTCACACAAATTTATTTCAAAAGATGCATTAAGTGAGTGTAGGAGCCACGTACATATCTGTAGTCACACCTCTGACCATCAAGTGAAGCATCCTTCTTTTGAGATAACTGGTAGAAATGTCCTCAAAGAGGGCAATGTAATCAGGTTCAGGTGTTGCTGGTTTGCGTGTGAGATAAGCTCCTGTTGTGCTGTGCCCCAGCCTTAGTTTATGGACAATTTTGTGGTTTTTACTTTACTTTGGAAAAGTTTGGTTTATTTTATGTAAGAAGGAAACAAATTGAATTAAACAACAAATTTGAGCTGTAATCAACTGCAATAAATCTGAACTTTTGTTCATCTACAATCAGTGCAAATTTCTTGAAGTACATGTCATTACAGTAGCAGTCAGTCATTGGCTTTATAGCTTCCTCTTCCTCTTCTCGATCCATTTTGTCATCCTGTCTCCGGTTTTAAAGCAAGAAATGTGAGTTGCTTAGCAAAATTGGTTGTGTAGCCTGTTGTGGGATCAGACCATTTACAGACTGGAGGCCCAATCAGAAATCAAGCTCTTATCCGGCAACATTACCACTAAACTGACACTGATAGTGCACTTCCTCCCACAGCTTGTTTGAGCAGAAAACAAAGCATCTCACATTCCCGCCCATGTACAATAACTGAGACATGAATGCATTCATTATAAAGTGGCAATACCCAGTGATAAGTGGTGCACATTGGTGGCCAATGCACTAACATGCTGGTTCACTGTGCCAATGGGTCAAATATTTGGAGATGAGAGAAACCTTCCACTTTTTAAGTCCAAACAAAACTTTATGGTTATCTATCCAGTAATTGATACTGCTGTCCCCAGAGCCACTCCATTAGTGTGCTTGAAAAAAGAAAGTAACATAAGTGCTTGTGTACTTGCAAAGTTTTATTCCCATCAATCCATCCATTCATTTCCTGGCCACTTATCCGGATCAGGGTAGCTGTAGCAGGCCAATATTAGAGTAGACATCCTTTTCTAAGCAATTTCCTCCTGCTCTTCCTAGAGGATCCCTGAGGACTACTGGCCTGGCTGGGAAATTTTAATCCCTCTGGTGTTTCTTAAGTCTGCCCTGGGGTTTCCTCCTAGTCCATCATACACCTCCAAACACCTCCAAATGCTGGCACCCACAGGGCATTGTTTTTTTGAGCCACCTGACTGTGTCTCAATATGATAGTGGATGGAACATTTTAACACAATTGGTCTTTTGAGAACTTTCTCATATAGCTACAGAGAACAAATTATGTTAATGTAGACTGCACAGGCACAGTATAATGAGCCTGAAAATAAAACTCATTGTTTTTGTGGTTGCGTGCTTGTGAATATGCATTTGTGTATGCAAACTTCCACATGACAACACACGTCTTGCTGTGATTTGGTTACATGATCCTCAGTCTAAATCAGAATATATGAAGTCTCATTAATTCAGCAATCCTATCACTAATCCATCTGCTAATGTAGTCAATAGCCACCTAGTCACAGATAGCAGCACCCAATTATTGTGCTCTGGTCAGCACCATCATCATTTTGCTGGTGTCACATCTGTGGCAGCTTCCCAATGTTATTTGTCCCTGCCGTCCCTGCGCTGAGCTATTGGAGCAGAGAGACTGGGGAAATTGAAACCACACAGGTGTGCCACGATTGTGGCTCGATACCGCAGACAAGGGGACTCAATTTGTCTTCCAAGCCCATTAGAGAAACACTGATGAAGGTGAAACTGAGCAGGTGTACAGACGCTGCAAGTGTTAGTTTCCAAAACAGTCCGTTATCAATTTTTTTGATTTTGAGAATGTAATTACCTAATGTCCATCATTTTATGTTTCTAAAATGTTTTATACTAACTAGCTGACTACCCATTAAAAATAAAAGTAGCTTTCAGTTTGATTTGTTTAGGTAAGTGCATATTGATCTCTTGCATAAATTGACCATCGTGTATTTTTGTTGTGTTGGTTTAGTAAATGATCAACATCACTGATATAAGGTCCTCATATATCTGCCTTTCAGATAACCTGTGTGTGTGTAACAGTGTGTCATAGTGATCAAGTTATATTCGCAGCAACAGCAACGAACACAAAGGCGATAAGAGCTGAACATAATGAAGGAAAGAGAGGGATATGAATTGGGCCAGTCAGTCTGTCTGCACAATACACTTATGTGCACAACGCTTTGTGCATCAAAACCCTGTTTTTTCAAGCACTTGGAGTTATGAAAGTGCATCTGCAGTGATCTCATGATGCTTTTGAGTTACACATTTTTCAATGTTTCAATCTGTCTATCCTATTAAATCAAACTTTTTTCCATAAGTAGCAGTAGTCCATTTTTACACTTATGTTGTGAGAGCTGATAACATTTTATTATGTATTTATGCTTAAACATCTTTAACCAATAATATGGCATTGAAGGTAAATAGCCTTTGATGCCATTGTTTTCTCACCAGTTTGGAATGTCTATGACTCAGGCTCTTGTCACAAACAATGCCACTATTGACCTGTGGAGGGACAAGACAATCATTTGACAGACAGTCTTTTACCTGTCAGAATGTAGGTTCAATGGAAGCATGTAATATAAAAGCTAAGCTAAGCTGTAGGTACCGCAACTGAGGATAGAACCCTCTCTGCTGAGGTAAGTGCTAACTTTGCCCTTCTCTGTTAGTTTTGATACAACCACCCTTCATTCTGTGTTGTCCCCTCGGGGCATTGACATCAAAAGGATAAAAGGAACACATCAACTAAGAATATCCAAAATAGCTACCTGATTTACAAAACACTATGTTACATAAGGTATAAGATAAATGTAGGTATATAAGGTTCAGTTGGCCATCAATGGTCATTCTGGAAGTATTAATCACAGGTAAAAATATTTTTACAACAGTCTGCCCTTGAAAATGTGTCTGTTCAAAAAGACTCCAGGCCTAGCAGCTTCAACTGAGTTTATGGAGCTTTTTAGAAGGGAAACAAATCTTCCATTTTTCCCTCAGCTGCAGGGCAGATGTTTCACATCACCCACTGCACACATCTGTTTGGTCTGCAGACTGTTGTTTTGAGGCCTTGGCTCCGTCATGGCGCTCTGTTGTTCCTCAGGCTGCTTGTCTTTAATAGACATCGCATGTGATGGGTGACCTCAGGCTTTGCTTATCACTCTGCTCTCAGCTGCTACGCACAGTGACACACACCCGACACACACAGGATCAAATATGCAACACCTCTAAAGAGATGCTGTAATGCTACATGGTCAGATGTCTATAAAAGCATTTATGGCCCATTTTTAAAGTGTGGACAGACCGCTTTCCTTTCTTGGCTGCTGTTTTTCTTCTGTGGCTATTAAGAGGTCCTTGTCATCCAGTACGCCCCCTTCTTGTAGAGAAGTCCTCCAGTCGTATGCGGAGTGCAACATTTTCCCACTTTTCACCTGTAATATTGAATTTCTTGAAGTTTATTTGACATTGACTTGAAAGCGTTTCCTCAGCTCACTTGCGACTCGCTTACCTCCATTCCATTGGGAGCAGAGAAACCGTTTGGGGAGGCGTGAGTTTGGCATACGGATGACATTGCCTGTCAATCAAAGCTAGAGCTGCATAACCGGAATGGAGATGCTTTTCATGATGGCCTCCTGCAGAGAAAACACACACACTCTCACTCAGGCGTAGATATGCATAAATGTAGGCATGCATGCAGTCAGGTGTGAAAAAGACTCACATTTATACCTTATTCCCTCAAGTATTTTCCCAGAAACACCTTCTGGTTGGGTTACTATGCCCTGAGATATTTCCACACACTACACACACACACACA
>NW_023339729.1:27012289-27018894 GCF_004916995.1 Morone saxatilis | reverse complement strand
ACACACACACACACAAACAATATCACAACATAGATCTTAGCTACAGCAAGTTGAGGCAGTACCAGCCATCAATCATCACTTACTAGTGTTCCACCCTACTGTCATCATCCAATTACCAGCTCCTGAAGCCATGAATCAGCCAATCAGCAAAGGCCGGGGGCTGTCCAAATATTGCTCTCCTCTTGCTGACAGAAAATAAGCTATAAGGAAAAAAAGAGTCAAAGGAAGTCCAATAAACATTTTGTGTGGTCTGAAAACCAAAGATGATGTTCTCAAGATGAGTTGATGGAAAGGTATAAAAGAAACATTGAGGGAAAAGAAAATAAACTTTTTGCATTCAATATTTCACTCAGGAAATGTCTGAACGGAAAACGGTCAAATCGCATACGTTAATCACAATTAACATTCAGAAGAAATAGATTAATTAGGTTTTGACAATATGAACAAAGTTACTTCAGAACGCCAGTTGTTTTTACAAAAAAGTCAAGGCAAGTTTATTTGTAAAGCTTTTAGCATCAAAATTATAAGACATTTAAAGCATTAAGATAAGATATGGCAAACAGAAAAGTCTGGGGTATGGTTTCACTAGTGAATAATCACCTGATAATGAGAAGTTTTGTGTTTTTTATTACCTCCGAATGAGATGTTTTTATCTACAGAGGGAATGGGTCCTCTTTCACGGAGGCCGCCATGTTGCACTGCCATGTTTCTACAGTACCCAGAATGGACAAACCAAACACGGGCATTTCATAGGGCCTTTCGTGGCCACTGTTGTTTTCCTACATGCTTTAGAGGTTGCAATCTGCGACTTCACCACTATGCCACCGAATCCTACACACTGGTCCCTGATTCAAAAAAAACTGAGGGTTTAAGAAGATGGCAAATGTTCTGTTTGTTCCAGTTATGTGGTGCATAAAACTGAGTGATGCTTCTTCATATTTACTCTGGGGACAGTAGCAGTAGCAGTAAGCAGACCTGTCCTAGACCATCTGACAGGCCTGGACAGTTCCTAACATCAGAAATCAGATCAGAAATGTATTTTGGCCTTATACCATTCACTGCTTTATATAAAAACCAACAGCAGTGTTTCAAAAGATCTGACAACTAGACTGATTTGATTCATGGTCTTAGTGAGGATTCTGAGTTCTGAGTCAGCTGCAGCTGTCTGATCGACTTTTTAGAGAAACCTGTAAAGACAGCTTAAGAACAGCTCAGTACAGTACAGTTGTCGAGACTACTGAAGATAAAAGCGTGGACTTTTTCTAAGTCCTGCTGAGACATAAATCCTTTCATTCTTGATGTATTCTTAAGGTGTTAGGCTGACTTTGTAATTGTCTCAATGTGGCTATTAAAATTGAGGTCTGAATAAACTAGGTATGTTGATGGGACATAAACTGTTCTATCTATTGGCAGAACTAGAATATCATATTTATAGTTATGTTTTCATTAGTGTACAATCACCTGAAAATAATAATTGTTATGTATTTGTTACCTTGAATATCAAGCAACCTGAGCATTTATTTGGAGTCAGGGTTTTTTTGGCCAAACTGTGAATATTTGTTTAATGTTTACTCCACTATTAGCTGTTCACCAGCTAACCGCTAGCTTTGTCTGTCACCCATTTGGTGCAGGTCAGGTAGCGTACAGTAGATTTATCAGAGCTTTTAACCTGTAAAAAACTTCCTGTTGATCAGAACAGAGTTGAAACATTAAAATTGTAGCCGTGAAAAATGAAACAATTAGCTGAATGATGCTAAAGATCTCAATAGAGCTAAGGAGAGGGAGTTAGTAATTTGTCTTATTGTTATATGTATACTAATGATATTGATTAGTGCAGCTTTAATTCTTTATATATTGTTTATTGTCTCTTGATGGGAGTAAATATAGATACGTCAACATTAAAAACTACGTACAAATTCGGCAAAAAACATAAAGGAAGTGACAAAGAAAAAGACATATGTTTTGGCAGACATGTTAGTTGCTGGAAATTTTGAATTTTTTTATTATTTCTTTCATACCAGTATCGATGCTGACAATACAATTAATATGCTTATTAATTTGGAAGTAAGAAAAGCTCAGAGAAAAAATCTAATAACATATCATTTATATTGATGTCAGAAAGTTACAGATTGAAGTCAAAGTCTAATAAAAGTAATTCCAAAAGATTCTTATAATTTCATCATTCTTCCATCTGGTCATACCACTGTCTACAGCTCTTTGAACTTGGATACCTTTTCGTTCTGCTGCCAGCTTCAGTGTAGTGAAATGTTTTATATGCTTTCAAAGGAACTGTAGCATCAAGTGCTCTCAGGGCCCATTAATGCTGATGTGGTGTCGCACCAGCGGAATTCACATCATAGATGCTTTATAAAGTCAAGACTCTTGTGGACACTCTACCTAGCAGTGAATGACACTGAGCTCCTATAGTCTGCACTGAAGGTTTCTTTATTTTTCCCCAGTGAGGGCCTTCCACATACTTCACTCATACACTCTGGCACTTACCAAGTGTGTATTGATATGCATTTAACATCACCAACTAGTCTTGTGGTTAGACACATATCAAGTGCTAGGCAATTGACAGCTAATGACTTACCACATGCTCTGACCGTGTGTTTGCGTAAGTATGTATGACAGAAGTAGAAAGAGAGCGCAAATAAATTAAATCCCTAATTATATGGCTTTCAGGTGCTAGAGGATTATGGTAATATATTTCGCCCTATTCTTACATATGACATTAATTACCATCATGTCATTGACAGGAAAATTAAGTCTCCAGTTTTTGTTCATGCTAACACACACACACACACACACACACACACACACAATACCACTGACTGACTGCAAAAACACTTTCATACAAATATATAATGTTAATGAACTCATTGTCAGAGCCACATTTGAGCCTTCATATTAAATGCACACAGTACCTGCTCTTCACAAAGTTGGGCTGAAACTGTACCTCCATATACATTCATCACTAACTATTTGTTTTGAAACAGGAGTGTCCTGTTTGAGTTCTTTATAGAAACAAATCCTAAACAACAAAATAGGACATTTCTCACTGTGTTCCACCATAGTTTTTAACAGAGGACAGTCATTATTTTCACACCCACATCAGGGTTATTTGGAAAATGTATTCTGTAAGTAATTTTAAGAATTCAAATAACAAACAGATGCTGTTGGTTTTGTGCTGAGGACCCTTAAAGTGACTTGTACAGTATTAATTCTACAGATTCATCTTGGCAGTCTTTTTATCATTTGTTCACTTTTTGAAAGCTTTCATGCAACGACTCATTTCGCAATCACACCACGATGCATTTTTCGCTATTCGAGTGAGCTAGCACTATGGACTACACACCGGAGCAGCCTTCGTTCGAATGGCACTTTTAATGCAGAATAAGAGCAAACATTTCAGCAGTCAACTTCAGGACTGAGAGAGATAGACATTGTCAATATCTACTATTTGATTATAGTGATTTTGTATATTCAAGGGTAACCCTATTGCATCCATCCATCCATCCATCCATCTATTTTCCACTTATCTGGGCCTGGATTGTGGTGGCAGTAAACTGAGCAAAATAGGCCAGACATCCTCCTCGATTCCACATCAGACAGCTCATCCTGGCACATCCTGAGGCAAGGTGAGTGGCAGTAAGAGCAATTTGAAGGCTTTTATGAAGAGGCCAAACTTGAATCGAGACACCTCGTCCTCTCAGATGAGAGAAAGTGGGACCAGACTCTGGCTGAATAAAGTATGTGCAGGCTATGTGTTGTCTCTCCACATGCTAAGAAAGCAGCAAGGATCTTTTGCGTTGGCTGTCAGTTGGTGTCCTGGCGAACTGATCCCTGGCAAACTGTGGTGTGTGTTGGTCCACTCAGTGTCAGAAAATACAAGTTTATTTCACGCCTTTCCTATGGTCTAAAGGTAGAGTATAACTGCCCGACTGACAGGTTGGACTGGAAAAGGTTGACTGAGTGACACCACCAATTTCCTTTCTTGGTTTCACACTTTCTTCTTCTCAGGAAGGCTGTGGTGACATTAGCTCCAGTAACCAGTCATGCCGAAAGCCAGAAAGTAAGAAGGGCCACTAACAAGAAGATAGAGACAGAAGACAAGTATAAGAGTTTTCTAGGTTTTACAGTTCATTAAAACAGCAGTTTAGAGTCCAAAAAATCTTGGCAGCAAAAGGAAATTTATATTATTTTATAATGAGTTTTCATGGTTTCAATAGAAAGTATTAAAGTATCACATTTCTATGGAACTAAATCAGATTTTGGGTTAGGGCAATAAAAATAAAGCAATTTATGAAGCATTTCTTTAAATCAAGAATAGTACTTTTACAGACAGGCACCTTTTGTTTATTCAAGGCTAAAGGAGGAAACCTACACATCTGAACACATGGTTCTAAAGGAAAGTTATAATGTGGATCATAGATAATATGAAAAGGAGTGCAGGCAGATAATCATAAAGCAGTAAAAGAAACACAATATAATGATATCAAGGAGTGACTAACCCTCAGAGGGTTAACACCCGGAAACTTCCCACAACCCAGTAGAAAAATCAAACCTTATATAAGTGATGAAACATTTCAAAACCACACAGCAAGTTCAGTTTCTTTTGACGTACAACTACAAGAAACTTCAAAGATGAGGGAGAGTAAAAAGGTACTTTGCTGTCTTAGAAGAGATAGGTGGAAAAATAAGGGAGTATGAAAAGGAATAAAAAGGACAGAAGAAGTGAAATCTCTAATTAAGCTGAAATGTGGGAGAAAGATAAAGAAGGATGTAGCAGAAAAAAGGAAAGAGAGATTTAAGGAGAGAAGAGGAGGTGAATGTGTCAGTAGAGCATACAGGGTACACCCTGTGGGGAGCTTCTGCCTCTTCAGGCAAAACAAGAGAGAGAGGATGGAGAACAAGGGAGTAAAAGACCAAGAGAGAGAATGTAGAAAAGGAGAGAAAAAGAAGTCAGTTTCTTGTTTTCAAATTGCTTTATTCTGTGTTGAAATGAGAACTTGTATAACCTAGAGGCTTGCTGTTTTAATATAATCTTACACGCACCCACCCACACACTCACACACACACATTCACATATAAACACACTCTGTGTAAGCAGTGGAAGAAGTGGGGAAGCCCTGCAGTTTATTGGGTCATTTTAGACTCCTCTGTGGATGAAATATGCTTTAATTTGTCGGGAGCTGGAGGGACAGTCAATAGGAAACCTCTGTGTGAGACAGAGAGGTGGGTGAAGGAGGGAGGAGAAAGAGAGGGAAGTATGGTTTTTGGGGACGAGGTAGAGGTACAGAGAGGAAGATTAGAGGGAGAGAGCCATAAAGGGATGCAGGAAGGGAAGTCAGATTATATCGAGGGGAGGAGAAACAGAGGATGGGAAAGAGGGAATAAGAAAGAACGGTATGGGGAGGCAGACAGGAGTTGGAGGGGTGTCATGCCACTGTCCCATTGTACTGAAAAAACATTTTATGACAACCTATTATTCCAAAAACATAGGCCTACATCCACTGCACTGAAAGTCCGAAAATACACTAAATTCCGTATCTAGCTAGCATACTTATTTTAACCCAAACCATGATCTTGTACTAATCTTAAGTGAGAAGTTTTGGTGCTTAAAGGTAACCAAACTGTGACTATTTCACAACGTTAATCACATGTTTATCACAGTTACCATGACGATGAAAGTGATATTAATCAAAACAAAAAAACTGTTTGTATCTTGGGGAATAACTGAAATAATTAACTTTTGTTTTAGAATAACAAGCAGACTAATGGGCTATCAGTCCAATAGGACATTTACGAAGGTAAGGCATTCAACGTAAGTTACCATGGCAATATACCCCAGTAAGAAGTGAACCGTCATAGGACACAAAACCCAGGGTTATTCCAGAACTTATCTCTCTTCATAGTACAAGACCCTGTTCGCTGTCAGATCATCTTATGTGTTCCCCACAAACCTGCAAACCTGTGACTTTAAACCTTGTCTCAAAATGCTTTGCCAGCATTGTAGTTGCTTATGGCTCATGGCAATAAAGCAACATTCTAAGTTTAGTCAGGAATCAAAATGGGTGGTGCGACTGAGGAGAAAGAAGATAAGTAGGAAATTAAGGAGAAGTGAGGGAGAGGAGCGAGTGAGGGTAGTATTATTTGGTGAAGATGAGGGATAAAGTGAAGGGTAGACAATATGGAGGGGGGTGACAAGAAGAAATAGTGAAGAAAGGGGGAGTTAGAGAGAGATTAGCAGGTGTGAAAGAGGAAGGGGGGGTAGCGAAAGGAAGAATGGGTCAAGGGTAGAAACAGACTGAAGAAGAGAGGGAAGCAAGAGAGGAGGAATACGAGGAGAATCTCAAGCGCGCCGCTCCTGGGTTCGGCCCGTTGTCATGGTAACAGCAACGAGGCGAGACGAGCAGCAGACAGACACGCTCTCTCTCTCAGTCTCTCAGTCTCTCAGTCCTATGTCTCTCACCCAGAGATTAGTGGACAGCTGATCTCAGTCCCTGGTTGCGTTTGTCCTCTTCTTGGATTGACAGCAAGGAGACCAGTGGCTGCTAAACACACCGACAAGTCCTACAGTCGTGTGTATGTGTGTGTGTGTG
>NW_023339729.1:26996601-27012203 GCF_004916995.1 Morone saxatilis | reverse complement strand
TTTCTTCCTTTCTTTCTTTCTTTTCAGTAGCATTTACACCAGGGAGCTGTACCTTGGAAATCCAGCCCTCCACTGCTGCAGCCAGTGGCAAATCACTGCCTTGCTCAGCAGCATCAACATCCCTCCTTACTGTGGTTGCAAAACAAAGCTGTTGTCTGTGCCTACATCTGTTTACTTGAAAAACATATCTGTATTCCGATTCACACTGGAAGTGGTTGGAACCTGTTCAGTCCACTTATTCAGTTCTGGCATTAATACTCCTCAAAATGTAAATGTATACATCTAGCTGCTAAGAATGGTTTATGTTCATGTGACATAGGAATTACGAGTCTGATCTGTCAAGGGCAAAGAAGGAAGTAGTGTGACGCTGATATAATGTTGGGGTGGATGGATGGGACAACAAAATGTCTGACTTTAACACAGGGGAGACTGCTGTTTGCTTCCTGTTTTCTACCAACATTTTATTTTAACCAAGACCAACCAATTGTTCCCTACCCTTAACCAAGTGATTATTGTACTTTAACAATGATCCCTTACCTTAATGAAGTATTACTTTTAACCCAAGTTGGGATCTTTCCCTAAACTTAACCAAACCTTAACCACAGCATTGTCAGATAATAAAACTTTTTTATTTGTACCAACAGTTATTTGCCTGACAAATATAGGTATAGGTAATTTGCAAGGCAGCTGGACTGGCACGATCATGCTAGAATCCATCTTGTCCGGCTTCAAATATGCACTTGTGTCCAACCACAGCGGTACCAGACCAATCAGTGTCCTATGATGAACTACTTGCAGTTTGTTCATAAACAACAATGGCAAATGCTAAAGAGGTTAGCGTAGATGTTGCTCGCATCAGTTATGTCGGAACTTTCTTCACTAAAAGGAGAGCAAAGAACGGCACTGAAGGCTTTTTATGATGGAAAGATGTTTTTTCTCTTCTCTCGACTGGCATAAGAGTTTGACTTTGTTATATGATCCGTTGATCTGATTGGTTGAAGTTTGGCCATGATAGACAGTAACAGTGCATCCAATCTCTTTTCAGTCTTTCCCAAGCAGTTTGAAATGCCAATTTACCAAATGGTTGTGTGTAACAAACCAACAATATATTTTATCCTTTATTTTGGACTACTAGTTAATTAAATGATTTTAAAAAACTGGATATTGACTATATGGTATGTTGGCAAGTAGAGGGTGATAATAAACTGGAGGGTATGCTCCAAAGTTGATCTGAATGTGATTACGATTTAAAAAAAATAGTCATAATAGTTCATAATTATTATAATCAGTTCATAATGTTTTCAATATAAGTTTAAATTCCCTAAACATTAAATATTTATTTTTACTCCTTTTCTCAGTTTCTTTTTCTCACACGCCTTCACAAACTAATTAATTTTCTTTTTGGATTGCATTTTTGAAGTATATCACATTAATTTTTACCTATTAACTGTAAGCAATAAACTCTGAGTAACCTATGCAACCCTGACTATGTCATTACTCTCATCGCATTTGCTTTTCATCGTGCTAGCAGGCACTATAGCTGGATCTCAACATGCGACCTGCTTCAGTCTCCCAGTTTCAACCTTGCAAAAAGCAGTGCCCACTGCATTATGGTCCATGAATCAGAATGGCTGAGTGGCTTATAAAATGAAAGAAAAAACCTTTTACCATAGTGGTGCCAACAGAAATGCATCACATGCAGCCTCAAATGCACTCCAGCAGGAACTAAGCGGAAAGCAGCTCAGCGGAAATGAATGTGAACATCATAAAAATGTCCCCAACATGGTAACAAATTACACAGCAAACTTAAAATGTGCTACAGCAGCAGAGCTCTGTGGCAAAGTGGTGTAGTGTGACGATTACTAGCTTGAGCCTAATCAAAGTGAATGAGCTGGATTTGATTAACACATTCCCTGCTCTAACTCTTGCTTCAGCCCATTTGTATTATACAACGCTTTGTTTACACACTATTCATCATGCACTGGAATAAAGTCAGCTCACAATGGCTCTGACTTTTGACCCTCTTTGTTACTTGTAATGTTAGCAATATAGAGTGTGATCAATCATTATCAATTTCGGTAAAATCTCAGTCTATATTCAGTCTTGAAATGCAGACACTGAAGGACGCAGCTTTTGAACTGTTTTTGAATACGTCTGGCTCAGGTGAGGCCCCCCAGGAAGAGACCAAATTGATGAAAGCTGAAAAACAAAAATCTGTTTTCACAGCTGCTCTCCATTAACTCATTAGACATTCAGTCCTTTATAAGAGCACTTTGCCTTGTTTTTCCAGATTGTGTCAGCAGTCTGAGCGGTTGTTACTCATCTGGTGCCTGTAGCTATTGCTAACTCGTCTCCTGTTGTATTTACTTGGCTTTGTTTGCCATGTGTCTAAACACACCCAAAGGACCAAGTAAACTGTCTATTTCTATTTAATTCTACCTGACCTGCCTGAAGAGTTTCTTTGTCCACAATCATTATGGTGTGATTTGTGCCCACAAGTCCTCCTCGGATTGTAATTGGGCAGTGTTGACCTAAACAGTTTTTGCCATTTGGGACCAAAAAAAGGGTTTGCATTATTACACCTGTGTAATAAGACCGTGCTCAGAACACAACATGTGTGATTCTCAAAAAGTTGGCCAAACACTTTGGTCACCCCCAAATAATTTCAGAATTTGAATTTCTGACAGATCGCTTTTTGTTTGACCTGCAGTTTCTTGATTCTCAAATGATCAGATAGATTTCTGGTATGTCAGAACTTTTGGTCAGCTGTCCTAAAAAGAAGAAAAAGAAGTTCCACAATCCAATTCCCCATATGGCTACTGTCATAACATCTGTCATAAATTGTTTTTATAATATAAGAATGGTATTTTACTTATTATTTTGTGGCTAAAACTGTAGTGGGCTGCTGTCATATGAAACTGACACCCTATTATCTGCATCTGTGGCTCCATAATTTTCTTTTGGTTCATGTAAAAAAAAACGCTGCCCTTCTCTCTTTTTATAAATATTGTTGAGAATGTGGCTGTCTTATTTGAATGAATTTGGATGGATGGATGCACCTTAATGCCCCCCAACTTAAACCTGAACAAAGTGTAACCTGTCACAATGATTTACTATACTATTGCCAGTAAACTCAGAGGGGCATACATTTTGACTCATACATGAAAAATGACCAACAATGTAGATGACCATGACCGCAACTGAAGGCTAGCTGTTTCCCCCTACTTTTAGTTATGATAAATCTGGCTGATTGCCTACCTGCTCCGTACTCCTAACAACACAGACATGAAAGTTGTAACAATTTTCTCATCTAACTCACAGAAAGAAGCAAATGAGCAAATATTTCTATATATTGAACTGTTCCCTTGATGCTACTCTCTGCTTGAAATCAGTGAGGCATCTTATCTCTCTGATGTTTTCTTTCAACAACACATGAATGCTACATATTAATGATCATCTTCCTGTATAGATTTGTTGTGACAGCACAGAAACTATTCCACAGTACAACTGTACCAATCTCAGACCAGCTCATTTAGGTGCTTTTCATCATGGATTCTTGTTCTGAACCCAAGTTCAGACATTGCATTCATATTACCATATTATTAGACAAATTGGTAATTGATTCAGACCAAACTGCCTGTGTTGAAGTGCCCTCAGCCTCTCAACATGTAGTCTTTGCTGTCAGTCCCATATAATAGTGCGTGTATATATTTGGTAGTATATTATATGATCTTGACAATTGTTAATTTGCACAGTAGCAACAGTCATACTAGTCATTTTATCTGCTGTTGTTTAAACGTTTAACACTTAAATAAGAAGCAGACCAATATCAGTTCCTTATAAAAATCAGTATACTAAGTTTACAAATTATGTATCTAGATTCTCCTTCGTTTTTTTTATATCTTTCCCCTCCTCTACTCTGTGGCAAACTGTCAATATCGAGGAAAGGCAGCCTGCAGACTTAATGGCCAGTGGCATTAGGGTGTCTACTTGTAGGACGCCTTTCATCTCTGTTCCTGATATTATTCTTGTGCACAAAAAATCTAGCATTGAATTCCCAGCTTGCATCTTCCAATAAAAATAAGATGCCTTGAGAAAGTGGTTCTGGATTCACTGGTTCAGTTTAGCGAAAAGTTGAAACGTGTCTGTTTCTGTTGCATGAAAAGGAACTGATGTACTTTTTGTTACTCCCTGACCCCCATCCATTTATTAGCGGCCTGCAGTTGACTTAAACTATATGCAAGGTATTTATTTCAAGAAAGTTAATTAAATCATGCTGGAATAAAAATAGAAATAACTGATGGAACTCACTTGCTGGTCATTTGCAAAAATTTTAATAGGTGGGAAGTATGCTTTTCTATCTGTTGTAATGCAAATAGAAATTGAGGCCAAGTGGAGGGGGGAAATATATGAGACTGAATATTATAGAACTTAAGTTCATTAATTTTATTACCCATTTTTAGCTCCAGGGGGAGTGGGTGCTCTTCTACAGAGTCCGCCATGTTGAACCCTCATACGGTGGCCTAAATCAGCCCTGGCTCTGGATTGGGCCTTTCACATTTCGCAGCCACCAAAGTTTCTCCTACACGCTTGGAATGAGAGGGTGAGGTGAGGGCGTTGCAAATCAGCAACTACACCGCTAGACGCCACTAAATCCTACACACTGGTCTTTTCCTGACTCTTGTAGAAGACAATAGAGCTTGTAGAGGTGCCAAATAGTGCTTCGAAGGTTCAAAAGGTTTTCATTAATGTCCACATCAAAGTCTACTAGCCTACTCTGTCTGCATGAATTTTCATCAAACGTACGTTGTCAGTGGTTGGTAATGCAGTGCAGACTTTTTAAATCAGTTGGCGCTTCATTTTAATACCATGCAGAGACAAATGGAAAGCTGCTTAAATTGTGGGAACATATAAGACATTAGATTATTTCTATAATGTTTTTGTGGGTTTAGGCTCAATTAATAATGTGTACTATTTTTTCAGTGAAGCTTCTTTCCATTCAAATTTTTGTCCTGTCTCTAAAATGTTGCATGTCAGATTCAGGTGTGCTACAGATTAGTGTACAGCGTGTACATGTGGAAAAACACATCAGAAGTCCTTTAAGAGTTAGTTAGTTTTTGGTCCAAAGAAACTTTAAGCTGTACAGTCATTTTAATCACTTTGTGTTGGTATTGATAAACAGCCATATAAACCTCTCAGATACTGTAGATTTGTGTGAGCTATAGGGCAATAAAGCTTATTGCATCTCACAGACAGCAGCATATTGTGTTTTTTCTACATTATTTTTTATTTGGCATGTGACCCCTTGAATACGATTTCTTCTTCTGTGGAAACAGGGCAACTACTTAATAGAGTGTCTCCCACCACCAGGCGGGGTGGATACGGACCTGCCTGACCCTAAACTCCATTAGTCATCCCAGGCCGATCCTCAGAACCGTCTCCCACAGGCACACGGCCGGCCAGGCCAGATGCATCGTCGCCCCAGCAACAGGAACGTGAGCAAACTGCAGAACATAAAGAGCCGAATAGCCGGGATGTCCAAGGATGACGTTGGCATCTGCGGGGCTGGAATGGAGCATGTGCCCGCGGGAAAACGCAAAAATGTCAAGAGCGATTAGAGTGGTAGTGGGGATGAGGTTTGTATGTGTGAGAGGACAAGCTTTTCCTTGTGTTAGTGTGTAAGGAGAGAGGGATTTGTCGGCGTGTGTTTCTGTGTGATTCTTCATGCCTCACTGATTCGCTGCTCTGCCACCTGCCAGCTTGTCTGTGAGCATGTGTGTGCTCGTGCATGTTCATATCACTGCTGGTCATATTGTATGAAGTCAAGTCTCTGTGGTTCATTTTGTTTCGCAGAGCAGTAGAGAGAAACACACCACCACCATCACCACCTCCTCCTTCTCTACAGTAGAGACTTTGCAACAGTGAAAGCATTTACATTCGGACTTACTAATCAGAATGCAAAGACGTTATTCAGTTTGACTATTTCAAATCGAAATAGATAATGACAGTTAGTCATGTTAATGTTCATTATTGATTGCTATGTTTAGATATCTTGTATCTTTGCTCACATAAAGGAATATTTTGACATTTTGGAGTTGTCTGTACATATTAAGTTACAGCCAGCAGCCGGTTAGCTTAGCTTAGCATAAAGACTGGAAATCCCCCATAAAATCATAATATTTTGTTTTTAAACTGTGTTTTTTGTACAGCTTAAACAAATCAGATGAGTTATTGTGGTAAGTACAGTAGCAAACCAAAAATTCTGCCAAGCACTTGACACTGGTCCATCATTTTTTAAGTTTTCTCATTGTAGAGTAGGTGGATTTGGGGTACTTAACGGTAGGACTGGAACTAATTGCTGTAGATTTAAATCTTACTCTATAAATTAGAGACAGATGTTTTTGTGATGATAGCACATTTTATTCTGCTGACATTTGTTCGAACAAAAATAAGAAAATCACTGTGAAAACTGAAAACTGGTATGCATTTCTTTAGGCATTCTCGTTGCGCAGTCCGATCTTCTTCACCAGCTACTAAATAGGTATGGATTCAGGGACAGATGCAGTTTTAGTTTTAGTTAGAAATGTATGCAAATCATATAGTGACACAAACAAGTCCTTCAGAAAGACGAGTGTACAAGTGAAAACTGTACTGTAAGATTAATTCGCCAGAGCTGGCTCCCCACACCCTGAAGTGTCCTTTATAATTGGAGCAGTCTCAGATCTGATCTCAGCGTCTGGGATGGGAAGCCTCTCTTGCTTCCTGACTCACTGTCAGGGCATCTTGTATCAGGGAACGAAGCTACTTTGAATTCCCAAGCTAATGTTTTATGTTTATCTTTCTGAGGATCTTCTGATGTCAATGTGTTATTGAACTGGCCAATATTTGCATGGCAACATAACCATTATGTGTGTATAATAACATGAATAGAATAAAGTACCATTTCTGGCCTTAGAACCTAATGTATGGAAGCCTGAGTGACCTTGTGTACTCAAGTGCTCATTTCTTTGGTCCAGTTCATCAGGCTTTTGAGCTGGGCCTTGTTTTGTTCCTGCTTTTCTTACATATTTTTCAAAGTTTCATATACAAATTATTGCTTTGTAGACAAATTGCTTTCAGCCCTAAGTACATTGCGTTTCCTGTGTCTCCTTCACAATTAAAGCTACCCTATGTTACGCCAGTTGAATGTGTAAAGCAGCTGCAGCAAATATTCAGTTCATAAGCAGTACGTTTAACACAAGTCTGTTATAGCCATGAAGACTGAAAGTAAACAGTGAGGCTGATATCAGTGAGATAAAATTACAAACACTAACAATGGATTTATTCCTGATCTCCTGTGAATCCCCCGTATATAGATGGGCAACTTGATTCCTGCACGAGGATGGTGGACTCCACCATTAACAATGACAACTATTATATAGAGGTAGTTACAGAATTCAAATATTGAATGAGATTTGCAGAAAAAAATACATAAATAGCATAAAAATTTGGACACTGATATCATTCTGTAGTGAAGCTGTCCTGTGAGACACCCTTCAATTCAAGACCAGCATTGGTCCGCAAGTTTGGAGCAGTCTCCCAATGTGCCTGATCATCACAACATGATGGAATAATTGATGAGGCCAGTGGTACATCAAAATTCAGTAGAACACACCCATTATAGGGAGTTTCTTCTGTTTACATACTCACATGATCAAAGTTTAAAGTAGTCATTAAAAAACAGAGTTTACAAAGTACTTTCACAGAAAAAGCTAAATAGCCGTGATACACAAAACATAATCAAACATAAAAATAATGATTACCAATACCACAATAGAGCAGAATAGAACACCATAAAAACAAATAAAAAATAAAATAGATTAAAAAAAAAAAGATGACATCACATAAAGGCAAGTCTATAAAAATGTTTTTTTAAGAAGTGACTTAAAAGAAGTCACCAATTCTGCAAACCTTCTCTCTTCAAGCAAGTCGTTCCAAAATAGAGGGGGAGCGTGATGGTAAAAGCATGATCACCTTTAGATTTAAGCCTCGACTTTGGAACAGCCATAAGGGCCCCACCTGAGGACCTAAGGCTGTGAACTGGCTCATAAGGAGTCAGTATTACTGCTATGTAGCTTGGGGTCGGACCCAGACATGCTTTAAAAGTGATCAGTAAATTCTTAAAAACCAATTAAAACGAACAGGGAGCCAGTGGAGAGAAGCCAGGATTGGGGGAATTTGGTGCATTTGAACTGAGAGCCTAACTAAAAAAGCTCAAAATATCTCTCAGCCAGTCAGGCTTTAGTACTGAGAATAAATATTCTCTTAAAAACACTGCAATTACTTGCAAGAAAGCAACTGAATATTTGTCAGTCTCCAATAAATCCCTGTGTATTAGAAAACAAAAAATTACAGTACCGTCACTGTCTACTACAAACAGATTGCACTCAGAATAATAATTACAAAGGTCGTGTTTACCAGCAACCTTCATCTGCACACTGTTGGCTCCTTTCTGTTGTTGTTTCCTAATCCTCTGAGCGTTGTGTGTTTTGAGCTGCCAAGTACTATGAGTCAAATGAGGTCTTTTATCTCCAAAGAGGATGTGATGTCACAGTTCCGGGTAATGTTATGCGGGTATGTGTTATGAGCTCAGGAGGACAGGAGGACAGGAGGACAGGACACGGACAGAGTCGGGTTAGTAAAGAAAAAGGTTTGAGGGCTTCTGGTCTCTGGGACTGATGGCAGGGAATGGGATCTGGCTGCAGCTGCTGGAAGGAGAGGGCAATGAAATGAAGGAGCGTGGCTGGGCGTGAGCATGGAGTGGGGAGAAGCGTGGCTGGTAGATCTTAGCTTAGAAGCTAGGAGGCAGCTGGCTGGCAGGTTGACAGGCAGGAGGAGGCAGGGATGAGATGATCCTGAGACACAAGAGAGACGGGTTAGCAACTGTTAACACTTTATGAAAAAAGACAAAGAAGAATGTGACTTACATTTCATTTCAATCTTTTGTTCATACTTGATCTGCTTTACTGTAAATAAACTGTGAATAAAATGTAAATTCACTGGCAAACTGGTATTTTCCTTGGGCGCACTGATATTATTTACTCAACTGCCAGTTTGGTATCTTGGTGACTCACTCTACACCCGGAGCAGTCAACAGTGTGGCAATCCTATCCAGTGGTGTACTGCAATCTTGGTGCCAAAAATAAGTGTGCCTCGCGTGGCCCACCCTCTGCCTGCTAAGTGCACCTGTGTTCTTTAATACTTTGGTCACTTTATTTGGTCACAACCATATAAACTTCACTCAGATAAAGCACAAACCCCTTTATTTATGTTTTGCTCCTTTTCTACTCCCATTCTGTTTTTCTGTTGACATGTGATTTAACAAAAAAAAAAGTTATGGCATCATGGCCAGTGAGGCAGAGTTAAGATTAATTAATGACTCATACTTGCTCTGTAAACAGCTAGTAGCCTATACTTATACCCTTTTCTTTACCCTATTTACAGGCATGTGAATATGTGGCTGATATCTGTTTAGAGTCTTTAATTGATATGATGTGCTGTCAAGCCACAATTATACATGGCAGATCTGCTGATTAAACAAGCATCAGACTCTTGTAAAATAACAACTGAAACCTCTGTGCTTATGTGTCCATCAAACGTGTCTTGTATAGACAGTTTCAAGTGCAGTATAAGTAAACATGTAGAGATTTGGGAAGAAAGAATATAAAGAATGTTTATATAGATATGCAACATGCAAAAACATAGACGTAAATGATGTAATGTTGCACATAGAGTACATGATGACCAAATGATCACCAGATGATGATGAAAAAAGAAGAAATATATATATTCTAAGATTCTGAGAGAATTAAAGATTAAGTATTCTATTTTATTCTATTTATACTATACTTTTTTTAAATGCATCAGATGAGTGAGAGCTGTTGTCATCAACATTACAGTGTAGCTTCAGCTCTGCTGGTCAAGCACCACTCAGGTAGAAGCTGTCCGAGCAAATAACGAGCGTAGAGGCTAATCCTTGAAAATCCAGCAGAATCGGAGTGTTTTGTCTCTCCTCCTCCTGGATTAATTTGAGCTGGAATGGAATCTGAAATTGGCTTGGTTTGCTGAATACTTGCCTGCCTCTCAATGCTAAATGGGGTAGGGATGAGGACACATACTGTACAGTGTGAACACACACACATAAAAACACAGCTTGACCCGTCTTCTCCAGTTGGTCTTTATGGAAAGGAGAGGCCAGATTGACATGACATGTAAACAGTAACTGTAGGGGAGAACTAACTGTGAAATTGAAGGCACGTGGATCAAAGTGGGACAAACAACATGGTTGGATCTGTGAGGGCTGGGATGGTAGAAATAATTCCTTTTTTTTTACTCTTTTATTTCTCTTTTCATATATATATTTCTCTCAGTCTTGTCTGTGTGTGTGTGTGTGTGTTTTTCTCCATTCTCTTTACTTATAGATTTTGTCCTCCCTCTTTGCTCCTTTCCTGCATCCCTGTTTACCTCTTTCTTCTTTCTTTATCAGCCTTCGGATTTCTTGCCTTGTGTTGTTTTTCCATTTTTCTACATGACTCTGTCTCTGTCACTCTTCACCTTGTTGTCTCCCCTCCTTTCTCTCAATTCCACCAGAGCCGCCGGAGAAATCTCGAGAAATCCACTCCCTCCATTTCCCACCCGTCACTGGTGATCAGTCTCTGAATCTATCTAATCCACAGATCACACAGGAGCTCACTGTGACCGCTTGGTAATGCAGACGAGCATGTACGAGCCTCTTTCATGCACCAGAACGAGGCCATACTGCTCCCGGTGTCTCTGAATCAAGCTTTACCATTCATTATTGGGTGTTTGTTGGCAGGCTGCTGCCTCTTGGTGGCTGCCGGCAGTACGCTTGGTGCCATTCACAGCTGGAGTTTGTGCTCTGTGGTGTTTTAATAATGGAGGGAGGATTCTCCCAGCACCCCTCGCCATCTGTCTCAGGGACTTTGCTCCATTTCCCAAGTGAACCCTCGTTCCTTGCTTCCACCTTCACTCCCAATCTTTTCTTCTCTCCTTTCATCCATCTCGCAGGTGTTGCTTTGCTTCTTATCAATAATTATTAGGTTATTTGCAAGCCAAGGCGAAGCACCGAGGTTAAGCACTGTTACTTCACAATCCTGTTCATTAGATAAGAAGCAATTTTTGTCTTAATTAAACAGAGGGTGAGTGACACGAGCGATATGCCCTTTCAGAAGCTATGTCCCCATTTTCAGCTGGGATCTCCAGAGCCAGGATGAACCTGGCATTCCTCACCAAACCAGTCAGTCTGAACTTAAAGAAACCAAAACTAAAGGTGTCAGTATGCTTCAAATGAAGTGTTTAAGGGATTCTTTAACAGCATCTGAAACTCGAAATTATGGCTGCATCCAACACCACACCACCAATGCTTTTAAGGGGACACTAGTGTGCATCTTTATCTTCATCTTCAAGTGTGGCCATCAGAGGAGGTAAAACACTTTACCATTATCTTTACCTTAATCGTCTGCCTGCATGTACCCTCTGACGTCTGCAGCTCATCCAGAATGCAGCAACCTGACTGGTCTTCCACCTCCCTAAGTTTTTCCACAGTACGCCACTCCTTTGCACTTTGCTCTGGCTACCAGAGGCTGCTGAGATCTAATTTAGGACTCTGGTACTTGCCTACCATGCTGTGAATTGTTAAAGCCTGTCCTAAATCCAGGACATGGTCCAACCATACACCCAAGCTCCTCCATTACACTCTGCTACTATTAATCGGCTTGCTACTCCCTCACTATGAGGGTTGCCCAGCTACCACTCAAGAAAATCATGGTTATGTTTTCTCTATCTCTTATTGTCTCTAAATGTAGCACTTGGAGCAGCATGTGATAAAGTTGAGTACCTTCATTATTCTTGCAATTTAGGGATTTGTTGTCTACAGCCTTGCTAGTGGTTCTGTGATGTTGTACTTAGGCATGACAGCGCTTTGAGCTAAGCTATGTCAGTGTAATAACATACTTACAATGGCAATATTAAAATAGTGATGGTTTATAAAGTAATTGTTTTAGTAGCCATTTAGTCATTTTAGTAGTAACATTTACTTAAGGATATTTGGTCACATCCAAAACACTGGACAGATTACAATAGTGGCCTACTGGTGGATTGAAAAGTCATAGGATAACCAAAGTTATTACAGTTCATCATGAGAGAAACATAAATTCTGAACCAGATTTAATGCCAATCCATCCAGCTATTGTGAACACATTGTACATACAACAAAATGTTGGGCCAATCCATTCATTGTAGACATATTTCAATGGATGTGAGGAAACTTTGACCTATAGTGACAATTCATCCAATAACTGTTGGGAAATTTCAGTCTGGATCAAAGTGGTGGACCGACCGACTGTCCAACAGACTGAAATTGCCAAAACAAGGCGGCATTTGTTGCCTACATTTATTGGATACTTTCAAATAGGACAGGCCTTGTTGACCCATTATGACACACATGATCTAGAAATGTGGACTTCAAAGGATCCAGGCCCTGAATTGGGACACAGAAACTATCTGTCTTTTATCTCTTCTCTCTTCCTTCTCCTGAATCATTTCATATTCCCTTTTTTTTCCTGTCAAAGCAGCATCTTTATGTGTTGATCGAGCTAAGACAACACTGATTTCCATTTGGTCCTTGTTGCATTGTGCATGCCTTACACTTTGTCAGAGTGGTGGATTTTAAGTTGCTGTTTCTGCTGCCTGCTGTGACTATTTTTCAATACAGCTACACTGAGGGATTGTTTTTGTTTTTTCCCATTTCACACTTATATATAATTCAAAATATCTGTGGAAGTGTTCTACTAGTTAGCTGAGGACTGGTTTACTGATATAGTCAGTCATATGATTCTACAACCTCAAACAACAAAAAAGCAATTTTTAAGTATAATAAGAAAGTTGTGTGCAAGGGGCTAGATCTTTGTAATGTGGGGCTGTTAGATCCACTGTGTCAATGCTGCCATAATCACCATAAACAGAAATTACTTATATTTCTAAATCATCCAGGTAGTTGTATTGGTGTGTTAGCTAACATATTTTGCCCTATTAAGTGTTATTTATTAATATTATTATTATTATTATTATGGTGTTGTTTTGCTCTGTTAAAGGCTCTGTTCAAGGGCACATCTAACGCTCATTAATTAACACATTACATTTTTGTTTAATTTGTAGAAAAACTGAAGTGTTAAAATGACACATTATCAGTTGTCAAGTGTTTATGTGCGGGACTATTTTTTTGAAGGGTGAAGTGACTTCCTGGAATCTTTGTTGGTTGCCAGGCAACCTCAATGTGATGACAAGACAGGAACCACCGTTTGTTTTTGGTACAAATTTAACAAACAAATGATAACATGGTAATTAGTGAGCTTTAGAGGCGCTGGTAGCTGATATAATGTGTTAACTTTGGACAGCCATGCTAGCTGTTTCCCCATTTCCAGTCTGTATGTTAAGCTAAGTTCATATTTACGATACAGACACGAGACATTATTACGACCCATATGTCTGTTTATTGTAAGGTGTGACCTCTAGTGGCCGTACTTTGTAGCAGGTGCAAAGAAGGAAGTGAAATGATGTACTATAGAGAGTGACAAGTCCACATAAAGAGGAGGTCGGGGTGGATGGATTCATCAAGATCACCCAGACTTTCAACCAGGAGACCGCTGTTCATGTGAAACCCAAAGGCAACATTGTCATATTACATAAAGCAATGTAACTTAAGTTACACAAGTATGTGTACGTGTTGGCATTAAACATGTTTTCACTTCTTATCTCACATCTGCACATCTGCCCTCTGTCACACAAACAGACACACACACACAAACACAAACACAGAAGAAATCATGGCCGGCAGCCCAGTCACACCTGCTATGCCTGATGTCGTTCCATTATGCTCAGCACATGCAGGAGAGGAGAGATACTAAAGTAGAGATCTGGATGGATAGATGCAGCAACATGGTGAGCAATGAAACAAGTGAGGCTGAAAACAAAAAATGGAAACATGAAACAAAACTTGAGGGGAGAAATGATGGGGTAAGAGAGGCATAAAGAAATAGAGGAATAACAATATTGAGAAGTCACAAGCAATTTTAATGGCAGAAGGCTGGGGATAGAAGAAATAAATGAGATATACAGAGACTGGCATGCAGGCAGTAGAAAGGCAGCACACAAACAGATCACATTTATGCAATATTGCTAATATTTGACATTCTCATCAATAAAGCTTCTTTGAATGGAAAGGGAACAGAACTGACAGACTGAATAAAATAGAAAGCCAGATGGAGAATCTCTCTTGAAAATCTTGGATACTTTTTTTTTCTTTAAGCTTTCATGCGAAAAAAACAACAACATTGAATTGAATTTAAATGTTCTCCACTATCACAGATTCTATTACAGATACTTCTACAGTAAAAGTTAAAGAAGACTGGTGATTCAAATGGTAAAAATTGAATCAGTTTTATTATTTAGCATTAAGCCTTCCAGCTGCTGTGTTATAAACGCTGCCTGGTTAATGACCCTGATTTCTGTGAACTGACCAATTTACCAATCCATCCAATCTTTGGATCAGTCAATCTTATCGCTTGAATGATAGGACATTTCTGCATTCTATACATTTCTTTCTCCATTCGGGACTGAAACCTACCTGCCTCCTACTCCATTGCTGTCCTTGACACCTCCTCCATCATTTTCTTCTTCCCAGCCACCCTCTCTGCCCGGCTGTCCTTTACAAGGCCCCGTCGATTTAATGTGATTGACAGGGGAGATGAGAGGGAGCATTCCTCTGTCAGCTGTAACACTCTGCCTCCAATTGACCCGGTCCTCTGCTACCACTGTTAGTCCTGTTTATAGACAGCAGAGGTCATAAATCTACTGTACAAGGGACACAGACAAACACAGGGGAGGAGGATGGAGGAATATATTTTTTACACTTGGACAAAACAAGCCTGTCCCTGTCTGTGCAAATGAATATGCAAGATGTACATACACAGTGTATATCAAAGGTTCTTCAAGTCATTAAAGGAGCAATGTGGAAGATTGCACCTTTTGCTAGATTAATATCCATAAATCATTATGTTCATTATGAGACGTTATCATAGTTGCTGTAAACACAAGCTGAGAACACGTTCAGCCACTGTCAGCCTTTACCTCAAGATCATTTTTGTTTTTACAGAAAATCTGCAGCTTGAAGCATCCTTGTTTTTTTCCATTTCACCGATATCCTGGTTGGTTGCTAATAGATAAACAAAAAAAAAGACAAGCAGAGCTGAAAGCACAACCTTCTTGGTTATGTATAGGTCATAACAGCCAATATGCTTTAGTTTAAGATGCTTTTCCAGCTCAACACATTTTGACACCACACTTCATTAGCACTAAAACTACACATTTGGAACATCACATTAAATAAAGTAAAGAAAATAATCAAATAAAGCAAACGAATAGACGCTATGCTAACTCTTGGTTTCCAGAGCCCACATGCTTTTATCTTAAACAATTCCAAGTAATGCTAACAGTAAATGGACCTGTACTTGTATATAGCGCCTTTCTAGTCTACTGACCACTCA
>NW_023339729.1:26991373-26996501 GCF_004916995.1 Morone saxatilis | reverse complement strand
CTAGAAGGTTACTACCAGGTTTGTAGATGCAACGATCTGGCGGAGAGTGAATGGAGAACCGGGGTTTAAATACTGCAGTGCTGATGAGTTAAAGGCTGGCAGGTTTGAGCAGTCAGACAGGTGAGGAGGTAATCAAGGAGAGTGGGAGGAGTCCAAACACACAGAGACACAGGGAAACCAAGGAGGAGAATACTACTGACTATAACAGTATCTCCAAATCTTTAGTCTTTTCTTTCTTCATAAATCAATGCTATTGCTATTGCATTTTACAAATATTTATGAATGAACAGTATTAAAACCAGTGCAGTGTCATTTAAAAACACTTTTTGTTTTTTCTTTTCCTGGAAAGTAACTAATTAGTTTTGGAGATACAATGCTTCTGCAAGAAAGTCATGATATGCAGCTCCAAAATGGCCCAAATTAAAGAAGTAACACATTATAAAATAAATAAATAAATTGGACTAACTGTGAGTAAGTAAATGAAGAATAACTTGTAAATTACTCAATAACCTCTATGTTATTATGAAATTCTATGTCATAGGTTTTAGCCACGCTGGAAAATGGTCCACCACTTTTTTCAAATTTTCTCCAGATGGCTTGATGGATGACTTTGGTGATCTCCTGGCTTTTCATTCAGCAGCACCATCTCAAAATGTGCTTTTTTTCCTGTGACACTGGGTCTATACATGCACCAATAGTTGTGTAAAGCACTTTGGATGAAAACATATCCTCCAAATGTTTATACACAGCATGTGGAACACCAGTGAAACAAATATTCATTGGTCACACATCTTCTAAACACTGTTTATCATCTTACTTTCCATTTGTTGAAGCAGAAACACTTTAGAAAGCATGAATATAAAAATAATTCATTCTGTAACCACTGCAGCAAATTGATTTTACACTTTCAGCTTACATACAAGCACTCGTGTTATTTACTTCACATAATGGGTCTCAGTATTCTTGTGGAGATGTGTCAGGGCCACACAGACATTCCTACACATTGTCAACCACTTTCACTTCACACAAGGTCAGCCCCGGATGTATTCGGCAGCGTATCTGCATTCATCACATCTCCATTCACAGCAAATAAGCAACCTGCGGGGCCGCCGGCAGCACGCTGTCACTCTCTACACGAGACGTGAGATTTGTTCTCTCGTTTTGAACCTGATCTGTCCAGCTAGACAAGATTTGCCTGCAAATGTAAGCCAGTTTTTTAGGTCATGTTTGAGAGCAGGTTTCAGGTGTCAGTTCTGGTTTTCTCCACACTTTTTTAATTTGCTTTAAAAAATTAAATAAATGCAACTGAGGCAAAGGGGGGTGAGTGTAAGTTCATTTTACTTTCAGCCCTGGCCTTGGAGGAGCCAGCACAGCAATTGTGGAAAAGACTGAGTAAACATGGAGACAGATGGAGGGGTGGAGGGAAGAAGAGAGCAACTGAGAAAAGGAGGGAGGGAGGACAGGAGGTTTGGATAAGGAAGGAGATGTGGGTCAGAATAGTTCGTTGTGTGCAGACTTCATAGGCACAAGGACACCATCCCCTTCATAAAAACACACACTCAAACACATACAAACACACACACACGGAGAAGGCCACATGCGAAATCAATGGAAACAGAAACAAATTCAGCAACTTCAACCTCTGCACCACCTGAATGTAATTCAGGCCCTTTATGTGCACACCAGCTTTAAAAGTCTAAATGTAATTAAATCAATGTAAACATAAATTTGTCTAAATTTCAGAAATATATACAATTTCATGTTTATTTTTGTCAACAAAACAACTGTTGTGTCTTTTCTTAAGTGCTTCACTAAAATCCTCCAAACAAACAAAAACATTTAATAGTAAAGATGCATAAGGTCACAATTTTCTTTCTGTTCTGTTTGTAAAACAGATGCGAAGAAGAGAAAGCCTTTTCCAGTTCATAGTCAAGATCCTGTTAATATCCTATTTTCTGCATCCGTGAGCATCCATCTGATCACTCTTATAAGCAGGTTCAGGAGGCGAACTAAGAGAGAGCAGGTCTGGGTCACCAGATTTTTACTGTTGAGTCCTCTGTCGTCCAAAGTCTCACTCCTACTTTCTTATTCTCCAGCTCCTTTGTCTGCATCTTAAATTGTTCTTTATCCAGCAGGATTACCAGTCTCATTCCATGTGTGTTTGGAAGCTGTAGTCTTCTATGAAGAGTTCAAGGACACCAGCTGGTGAAAGGATACAGCATGCAGTGGACAGTCTTAAACCTGCAGAAGACAAAAGTGATGAATAATAACGTGGGATACTTTATTCTCTATGTTTGATGCAGTGTATATTGTAATCAGATGGGGTGAAAATACACATGCTTAAATAAACTTGAGTATCATGATATTTTGTTTGGTGATATTGTATTGATTCCCAAAAACACTGTATCGATTTCTGTGTTTAAACCCCCAACCGAAAGTGCTGTGATAAATACAAATGCAACCAAAAAGCTTAAGTTTCCCCTTTTATAGTTTACATCAAAACTTCAATATGATTTTTCACAAACATATTGTAGATAATACTGTAAAATGGCTTCCTCTCTCATGTCATCAGTCTTGACTTTATAGCAACTAATAATTACTGTCAATAAGTTGCGTCTCAAAAACAAACAGGTGGCAGCTGATTACATGTTGAGATATTTTTTCTAAGGTGACAACAACAGTACGTCAACCATAAATGAAGCAGGTCACTGTTTACTGACTGTGGATAACGAATAAATTACATCTCCAGTCTAATACATATTGTACATGCATACAAGGTTAGTTAGTTATGTGAAAATATATTTCATTAAGCTGTAGCTCATTAACTCCCCAAAACAGCAATCAAAATTATAATGTAAGAAAAAAAAAGGGGGGGTTTTTGGCTTGTATTTGGTAGAAACAGTGAAAGAAATGAGGGGAGAGAGAGAGAGAGGGGGGATGAGGTGCAACAATGGTCCCAACACTGGACTCAGACCAAAGACATCATGCTTACATTGTCAAAGTATTAAACCCATAGGCCACCGGGGATGTCAGAAATTACAGGTTAGACATCAATAAGTACAACTTTATTTAACCAGGAAAGTGCTTTACTAATTTTTTTTTTTAAATGTCCTGACAAACATATCTGGAAAATTAAAAAAAAAACCTCAAAGTTTCTCAGCACTAATTGTACACATCGAAAAACTCAATAAATAAAAGTAACAGAAAAGTCCATATATTCTATAGTATACACAGTGAACTGGAGTCTGCCGTGTGTGTTGCAGGGAACATCAAGTTATCTGTGACTTTGTATTGTCCTCTATCAGCAGCCAGTAGAGACTGCGACAGCCCTGATACAGATGAATCTGCTACTACAAAAAAAGAGAAAGCTAAAAATAGTCTGGCAGAAGAATCTAATGAAGATGTCATACAGTAATAACAATGTTTATGCTTCTTTATGATTTTTTACCTCCGGCAAGGAGATTATGTTTTTGCTCCTATTTGATTGTCTCGAATCTCAAAAACTTGTTAAAAGTTTTAAAAGGAAAATTGATGAAAAATAGGCCATGGACCAAAGAACAAATTACTAGTATTTTTTAAGGATCCTGAAAGTTTTTAACAAGGATTTCACGACATTTCACAACGTTTCTGCACTTTTGGCCTTGAGAGAGTCTCTTATATCTGCTTTTATGTTATCAAATGTTTTGGGCGGCACTTCTAGACGATATTGTTTTGCACAGTTTTGGTTTGATTTTAATGAACTTCGTAACATTGTGAGATATTCATTTTTTGGACTGAGTGTCCTTTTTAGATATTAAGTGCTTGCATATACAATATGCAAATGTCTGGTAAACCTTTGCTCACAGGCCAGAAACTCTCATTAACCCCACTTTGTGTTATGGTACAGCACATAACTATTACATCTTGTCCCTCACAAATTGCTGCACTGTGACTGTCCACACAACTTTCTTTTTTCTTTATTTTTTCCTATCATTTATAATTGACTGCATATTTATATGACAAGATTTATTCTTACGAACCTGTTCAGCGATGCTAAAATAAGACATGAAAGAAAGGCTCTGTTTAGCAACCTGTCCAACTTTGTTTGTATAGGCAGATAAACCTTTGACCTGCTCCTTTAAGGCTGCCGCAGTGTTGAACGTAACTCTGTGCGACACCAGTGGATGGAAACAAATGGAAAGAGCTCACTGAGGAGTGCTTGTGGTGATATGTTCTCACAGCTGGTGATGGCATGGACTGGGAAAGACAAACACATCTCTTGTACCATTGTGTTACATCAAATTGCTTTTATCTCTGACTGAACGGAGAACAAGATGAACTGGAGCTACAGGGGTGTCACGTCTTCAGGTCGGTTCATCTGAGCAGCAAAACTGAGTGCTGGGGATTTCTAAAAGCAAAGTAACTCGTAGTAAACAAGCAAAATGAACTATTCATGTCATCAGTTTTGAATATTTATTACTATTTTAGACTTGTGCCAAATCTTTGATTTCTCGATTACAGGTTTATACGTGTTTATTTCCACATTTGGACATTCAAGATTTGAAACAAAGTAGCATCTAATTTTATTCCACGCAAAAGTTTTTTTTTTTTATTGTACCACTAGTGACAACATGATCTCCAGTGATATGAAATAGAGCAGTGTTTCTCAAACTCCTGGTCCGCACTTCCAGTTCCTGTTTGGAGCCCCGATTGCAGTGTTTTCAAACCATCAATTTTACCTCTGCTTACTATCTTGTGCTCACATTTTAGCTTGCAACTAACCATGCATGTATGCATGCGCTACCTGCATGAACGAGACTAAGTAGCAGACTCATATTGACACCAAATATTACAGTAAAGTTTATTTTAGGTGCCTGTGCTTGTTTCACATACTAGGTTGCAGGTCTTAATATGTATGAAACCTATATCACTGACTGAAGGTTGAACAGTTACAAACAAACTACACAAGACAGTGTGGACAGAGATATGTTGCTGATATGTCCTCATTCGTGAATTAACAGAGGCAGAGACAAACCTGGAGGGGTCTTCCTCCTTAGAGAATCTTCCTTTAACCTCAATGCTGTTCATCTTGTTCTCAAACATCCCATAGCTCAGAGTCACCTGCAGTGGAAAGACACACACACACACA
>NW_023339729.1:26990958-26991298 GCF_004916995.1 Morone saxatilis | reverse complement strand
TGTGTGTGTGTGTGTGCGTACCTGGTGTGGTATGCTCCTGTGGCTGATGAGCAGCAGGTTTTCCAGGTGGGAGTGGAATAAAGGACAGTGGACCATGGAGAGGCCCAGCCTCTTCTCCACTATGAAGCCCACCGTACAGTCGTCAGGGAGACGGATCGTCGCCGACGTTTGCTCGAACCGGGAGCCGCTGAAATACACACATAAAAATACCACACACATTTTATTTACTTCAGATTTATATTTGACAAAATACAGATGACTAAAGACTTTTCCATATATTCAACAATTATTATTATTTATCTAGTTGGGGAGAACTTTTCCAAAATAAAAAATAAAAAAA
>NW_023339729.1:26985050-26990924 GCF_004916995.1 Morone saxatilis | reverse complement strand
GTGATTTTGCATGTTTTGGCCCATTAACTACTTACTGCATTTACTTTATTGCTGACCTTTTCCAAAGAACACTGTAAATTTTTTGATTGATTCCCTACCGTCTAGCCCTGGGCAGCCATTAGTCTCAGTTCTTTGAGAACAGCATAAATACAAACTTGCAGAGACTTGAGACGTACTTTAGATTGGTGATTCATCAATGTGAACATTTAGTCAGCTTTATTTTTTTGGTCAAAGTTATGCTACTGGTTAATGCAGTTGAAGAATTAGTCTGCACCTCGCATTTATAGTCTCAGCTGCATTAATGAGCAACTATTACATAATTTTGAGAAAACAATTGGTGGCATCTATTGGTGTAGTTGTAGAATGCAACTCCCTCACATCACCCTCCCCTTCCAAGCACAAGGGAGAAACTATGGTGGCCGTAAAATGTGCGGAAAATGGCGGCCTCCATCTGCTGCCTCTGTAAGGCTCATTCTAAGCTAACAATAACAAACCTATTTTTATTTTCTCGTGAAAAACATTGAAATGATTGTTTCCAACAAATCTTAATGTTTTTATTGCAGAGTCTCTGACATGGACTGGACATTTGGTCAATATAAGGACAATGCATCACCTGGCCCAGGGAGACATCTTCTCCGCCAGTCGCCGACTCAGACAGAATCCTGCTCCTCCTGTAGCAAACCAGAACTGCACTTCCCTCTGAGTGATAAAACACACACACATACAGATATTAACACATTCATGTACGTGCATACAAAGAAACTGGAACAAAGGTCCGATCCCTAGTCTTGATGAACGAATTGCAGTGCATCAAAAACAAACATCTTCCTTATTCATTTCAATGAGAGCACTGTTCTGCCACAGACAGGGCCAACTAGTGTCCTCTTCCAAAGTGGAAGCTAGTTAGCCAAGCTTGGTAGCTCCCACTTTCCGACTGGAATTCTTTCTGCACTCTTTTTCTTAACATTTTTATAATTTCCTTTATTTGCAGTCTTTCTTTTCCCATTATCTTGTTGTTTGTGCCTCCTTCCCATTCCTCCTCCTCCATTTGATTTCTTACTTATGCTTTTCATTCTTACAGATCTTGATCTGCTACTTCCTTCCTTTTTTCTGTTAAAGTCCATTCATTTCCTAGGTCCTTTCAAATGTTGAATGTTATAAATTCTATTATAACTATTCATTATTATAACAGTACAAAACCAACGCTATGTGGGTTTTCTGAAAAGGAATGTTGCCATGCGAATCACCCACCAAGAGGATTGAGGCTTAGATGCAGTTTTGCATGCATTTAAATGTGTCCAAAAACCTCTTCTGAAAATTTAGAATAGCTTTTGTATCATCATAGTCAAATAAATGCTAAATTCAGTTTGCCTAACTTTTAAGTAAAGAGCTTTAACCTTTAACTTCTTTCCTGAAAAGGGTTTGTTTGCTCCCTTTGTCTACTTTTCAGTCCTGTTTAACCCTCACACACATAGAGACGCACACCAGCAGACACACACACACATCTACAGTATAATGTGCCACTATTTTTATACAGAAATAAAGAAATGTTGTTTTTACTAACCCACACCCATAGAAATAGTAAGAATATCTGGCAAACTGATGCAGCATCTTTCCCTGTGACAGACAAACATTGTCTGTAATAGATTAAAAAATACAGAGGAGAAAAGTGGCTCTATCAGTGACCCTAATAATAAAGTGTAATACTTCTCTTCCCCTCTCCTCTCAGGTTTACCTTCAGACTTGTATTGATTGTTCAGTCTTTTCCAAACCAGCCTGATATGAATTGCGTGTCTTTATCTGATAACTCTCTCCCATTTCTCAAGCTGCTATGTTTTCTTTTTATTTCCTGCAGGATAAACTGTTGAGGTGATATTTTACAGGTGGAATGTATTTTTCTCGTGATTTGTTTGTGCGTTAGTCACAGGAGTGAGATTAGGAGTTTAGAGCAGGCAGTAATTACAGAACAGACGACTAGACTGTGTTTTTTCTTTCTTTTACTTTCCTTTGAATATGCTGTATTCCTTCTGCCTTAATTTCCTTTCCTTTCATCTTTCTTTATTCTGTTCAAACATTTTCTTCAGTGTTGGTCTTTCTTTCAATTACTTGTTTGATTGTCTTTTCTCCTTTTCCTTCCTTTCCTTTTGTTATCCTTTCATTCACTTCTCTATGTTTCCTGTCTCTTCGCTGTGTTTTCCTTTCTGTAGTTGTTCTACAAATTCAAAGTTCTGTAAATGGTTTAAAATAACCAAACCGTATCGTACTTCCAGGCCAGGTACCCGGGATGAAGTGACTGAGGGGGAATATAATGTATATTTACCATGCAGTAGTGTCAGAAAGGCTAAATAACAACAAAATAGGGCTACTGATTCAAAATCAAAGAATACATTTATTCATCAGAGCACTCACATATGGATGTCGCACAAATGTAAATATTTTATTAATTTCTGAACAATTCACTGTTAAAATCAGCAGGGGGAGATGTACACAAACAGCTGTTTGCAACATCCAGCTCTCTCTCCCTCTCTCTCTCTCTCTCTCTTTCATTGACCGTCCCATTCACTTCCCGCCGTTTCCCTTCTGTCTATGGATTCTTACAATGGGGGTAAATGGAATTAGGGTTGAAAGTTTGGTTTACAACCACCTAAAGCGAGCATACGTAGAAACCAAACTAAGTGGTCGCGTTCTGTCTGTCTCTCTGTCTGTCTCAGGACCATGGTGCCAGACAGCGCGACCATATAGTCACATGTATCTCTGCCAGTAATTTTGTTGTTTTTCCTATTTTTACAGACCCATGAAGCTTAAACAGAGGGGGCAAAAAATAAAATTGAGGGCCACCTTAAGACCCCTCGTGGCTCAGAGCCTGTGTATCACATTTGATTATTTTCTTCTTTTATTTCTTTTTTATTAACTTCCATACAAACAAAACTGCCTCTCATTCTTCTCCCTCATCTTGGGCTGGTTGGGATGCCTTCAGCCAGCTTAGAGGTCACGTGATGATCCAGCTCTGATTTGATACATTGACTACCCTGAATATATAGCAGACACATTGCACATTATATACCATCACATCACCAAACCTTATCCCTTTCTGTCCTCTTTTTCTTCCCATTCCTTTTCTTAACATTTCCTTTCCTCGCATTCTTTCTTTTCCCATTACCTTGTTGTTCATTCATTCTCCTCCATTTGATTTCTTTTTTATCCATATTTACAGATCTTGATCTGCTACTTCCTTCCTTTTTGTGTTAAAGGCCATTCATTTTCTTTCCTTAAATTTCCTTTCCTCCCTGTCATTTCTCCCTTTTCATACCACTGCATTTCCTTTGACTCTTTCTCTTTCTCTTTCTCTTTCATTTCCTGTTCTTTCCATTCCTTTGCTGTCTTTTCCTCCTTCCCCCTCTCATCCCCCCTCAGCCTCACAATAGTGACAGGAAATCGAAAAATGTAAGAAAAAGAGACGAGGAGACAGAGAGAAGCCTGACATGCGTTTTTGTTTTCTCCTTCACCAATCCAATCTCAGCAAAGGATGGAGAAAAAAATAAAAGGGGAAAAAAAGAGAAAAGTGAGAGCAATTGGAACAGAAGGAAGAAGGAAGGGAAGACTGAGAAAAAGAGTTAGGAGGCAAAGATAAATAAAGATCTATTTTCTAGTGTAAATGGGTGCAATCAGATGGGAGAATGTGACACGAGGGAGACGGAGAGAGTAATTTCAAGGAATGAGCGAGAGAGATTGAAAAGTTCAGGGAGAGGAGGGAGGGGGAGACATGCTATTCAGAGAGCTTGCTGGAATCAGGATGCACTTTAACTCAATAGGAGCATTAATTCTACTGTAAAGCATGTGAACTCAATGACACACGCACACACCTGTGAATAGCTGCTTGTGTTCCAAAAACAAACTATCGACCTCCTGCAGTTTGACAACCTCCTTCCCCCGGGGAGTCTTTTCTCATTAGTGTGTGTGCTTGTGTGTGTGTGTGTGTGTGTGTTTTACCACCAATCAATATCCCAATATCCCAACAAAATACTAATCACTCATTGATTCACTTGGGTTAAAATCCTTCCCATATGAACAAAAGCCCCAAAGCTATATCTTTCCTGTACTTCCATCTAAACATACATACATACATCCCCGGCTGCATCCTCCCCTCAGGTCCTTTCAGTGGTGATAGGAGTCAAAATGGAAAGTGTAAGTTTAGACTGGGAGAGCATGGATTTTGAATGTCACTGGTAAACTTTGCTTGGCTGCGTTTTTGGCACAAAACCAATAAAAGGAGACCTTATCTTTCACAGTTCATTAGTGTCATTGGAGGAGCATTAAAGCAGGGCATTAAAAAGACGGGAAAGAAAAAAGGAAGGGAGGTGGGAGGTGGGAAAGAAGGAAAAAAGGAAGGAAACAACAGACAGAGAAACAAACTGATCGATTTTAATTGTTTTCCCAATATGGGTGTCTTTTCGGTAGTTCTGGCCATCATTGTTATCAGATATGATAACATTTGTGTAAACTGTACAGAGACAAAATGGCACTAACTATTTAGAAGTCTAACATGTAATTCAATTTTACAACAAAAGCACAATATGTTCAATCATGTGACTTATGTAACATTTTAAAGGTCCAGTGTGAAGGATTTTGTGGCATCAAGTGGTGTAGTTGCAGATTGCAACTCAATTGTTTTTGGTTTTTCCGTTTCGGGCTACTGTAGTACTGTTCAACATCCTCCATGGTGTCTGTAGATACAAATTTTTTTACGATTTTGTTAGGAATGACGGGGTGGAAGAGTTAAAAAATTAAATTCAATGTGTAGCAATGAGTGGCAGCAGTTAACCTGCCCACAGGCTACAGGGAACGACTTTAGTTTGGTTTGAGTGTTTATTTATTTCCACGGTGCAGCATCAAGGAAGAGCAAACAAAAAAAGGGAAGGAAGAATGCAAACACACAAGTAGATAGAGAAAAGTAGCAACAGAGGAATTCATGAGAATCAATGAGTGAATATTATTGCAGGTCTGTCTAGGTGGGATAGGAGAAAATAAGAGTCAGTGAAGAGAAATAAAGAATGAATAAATTCAAGATGGGAAAGAGGTAAAGAGGTAAAGAACCGCAGGAGGCAGGACAGCAAGAAAAAATAAATCTGTGGAGTTATGTTAAAGACAGTAATGTATCACAGAGGGGTCACCCTGCCTTAAGGAGTTTTCGGTCCATATAAATTAAATTCTGTCAGGGGAGCTTTAGTGTCCTGTGGTGTAAATGCTGTTTCCAGTCCTGCCAAGAGAAAATGCTCTGGAGAAACTTGAGAACATGTTTTTTTTTTGCACATCTGAACTGTTGAATACCATCAAAAATAGTTCTTGAAACAGTGACTCACCAATCCCTGATCTTTAAAAATGCAGTGTGAAATATGAATCTGAAGTCATGTGTCTGTATGAGAATACATCTTTTTTCACTGAATTACCTCACCACATATAAAACATGTAGTGCTTTTTATAATATGCAGCTATGATTCACCATGTATGATGTCCCTTATGCAAAACATCTTACCTTTCTCCTGACTAGCCATTGCTGTTTGTCTGTAAGTTGTGCTGAATATGATACTATGACCAAAACATCCATCTTTTTTTTTTGTTAATGTGCATTTCTAATTTCCTATTAGATGAGATGTAAAAACATGCCATTCTAAAAATCACACGTTGAACTGTTTCGCATTATAAAACCATTTGAAAGAGTGTTTGTTTGTTTAATATGAGAGTAGCAATGGAAATCTAAAACGTCCTGTGTAAGTGTGTAATGTGGTAGAAGAATGGTGGTGAGAATAGCACTGGGACCAGCGTTAGTGTTCACTCTTTCTACCGCGCCGGTCACGGTGCGTCCATGCGCGGCAG
>NW_023339729.1:26979196-26984950 GCF_004916995.1 Morone saxatilis | reverse complement strand
ACCTGGCGCCTAAAGGGTTAAAGGACCAGCAAGTAATTTAGTGGCATCTAGCAGTGAAGTTGCAGATTGCAACCAATTGAATATCGCTCGCCTTCCAAGTGTGTAGAAGAAACTGCAGTGGTTGCGAAACTCACAAAAAAGCTCCTATCAGCTCCTAGCCAGTGTTTGGCTTGTCTGTTCTGGGCGAACATAAAAACATGGCAGTTTAACATGGCGTCCTCCATGGAAGAGGACCTGCTCCCTTTGTAGATATACCAGCTCATTCTAGGGTAACAAAGACATGATTCTTATTTTCAGGTGGTTATACACTAATGAAAACATACCTATCCTGGCAATAGATCCTCCTAAATGTTACACACTGGACCTTTAACTTTAACAAACTCTGGGTAATAGTACCGTTGCATTTCCCTCCAGCAGTTCGTGAGCAGTGATGGGCTTGTTCAGGCTCGGTTTGCCCACGTAAATGTCGCTGTCCTGGGGGAAGGCCGAGAGCAGGGAGAGGAGGGCGTCCGGGTTCACGTAGTTATCATCATCCACATGACAAAACCACCTGAGGAGCCACAGAGGGAAGAACAGACTTAAGATGCAGTTGGATTTTAATGCTCTGGGTTTCTCTGCTCCTCTCCATTCCTCCTGCTGATGTCTGCAGCCGGGCGGAACAGAGATTTCAACGGTAATTTTCCTCCTTGTTGTTTTCATTCTTGCACAAAATAAATCCAACTAAACTCACTAAGACTTGGAAATTGCCTGAACTGCACTAGATAATGCATCACATCAACATTAACATTTTTTTTTGTTTTTCAAGTCAAAAGTTTCTGGTTCATCATTTTAGCTTTTGAGAGGGAGTTGGGTGTTCTTCTATCACTGCATCCATTTTGTTACACAGAATTATCTTATGCTGACAAGAAGAAATTAAAGTCTCCCACCACAAAAACAATGTTGCCTTTATTTGTGATCAGAAATTCTAAATTTAAGTTTATGTTATGCGATATATGGCCAAAAAAAACATGTTGGGGTTTTTTTCAAGCTTGGGGCAGCTTCACAATTTTTTTCTTTTTCTTTTCCTACATCATTTTTTAGGACCTCATGTGCAAAAACAGTTGAGCATTAACAATAAAAAACCTGCACCTCCTGCAAGGCTGTCTTCATTCATGCACATTAACAGCACAGGTTATCCAACATAGCTTTGGACTGTCAGAACCAGATGCTTCCTCTAAGAGAACAGACATCCACTTTCATTATCAATTTCAGCAGAGATGGAGCAGAAAAGTCTGCACACCAATTACTCTCCTGCTGTTAATGTTTTCTGAAGAGACGTCGTCTGATATCTGCAGACTAGCATTAACAGGTAGGGACAGACTGAAGTAGTAGTAGAAGTAGAATCCACACTCTGCTCTGTCAATCCTTGTCCCTTCAGCTATCATAACCAACAAACACAAACTGAAAACTCAGCAAATCTTATTTGAGTCTATACGCCTCCTAAATGCAACTGTTAAATTCATTAATTGGAAGCATGGATGTACTAAGGAGACAAAAGACACCTGGAGTAACAGCAGCTCACACAGTCACAGTGTATGGGACTGCAGTGATTCCTGATACCTAATGTAGCCAACTTTCATCTGCGTTACTTTTAGACAGTGCATGTTTAAAGTTTCATGATGTAGACATTTACACATCCTACAAAAACAAAAATTAAAATGATTCCAATTTATTTATTATATTATCCAGCCCATTATATCCATGGGGCTTTTTTCCTATCTTTTTATTCCAGAGCGTGGTTTCTCAATTTTAGAGCACGATTCATTGATTTCAGGAGCGATCTGAGAGCAGACGTTTCACTGGCGCACAGAAGCAGCCTGAGTGCAAGGATAAGGGACGAAGCTGCAGTGTGGGAAATCTGAGCAAGCGACCATATTTGTGAGTGCAAGCATACAATTTGAGCAGAAGTAGAGAGAGTCTAAGTGCAAGCACTTGAGTGCAAGGGCAGGGTTTGTAGGGAAAACATTACAAAATCAGAAAGGGAAATCAATGCTCTTGACTGAAGATGAAAAAAAAAAACTGAAAAAAAGCCCCATAGGGATACAAAGAAAGTTCTGAAAAAAGCTTGTAAGTGAACCTTTAGAGAATATTTTATCACATATACTGTTATTAGTCCCAAAAACAAGCCTTTTTTTTCAAAATAGACTTTTAACGAATTCATCTCAAAATTTAAAAAATACAGGAAAAACTGCACTACTGTCTTCTGACCAGCTTTCCTTTTGTTTTCATAGCATGAATTTCACTGTATTCCTCTGGAGAGGATCAAGTTGTTTGATTTTATTTGCCACCTTAATGACAGGACAGGATGTCAAAGCCTCTTTCCAAAACTAACAGACTCTTATTGCAACATTCAAGTCCAAATTACAAAGCTGCTGGTACCAAACTGAAGTGCTGTCTTGTTTCCTCTGCCATCCTAATGGCTGCCCAACAACACAAAAGGCTTCCATCCAAACCAAACAGCCTCACTTCCCTCTTCAGTCCAAATACCAAAATGGGCCCTGGAACCCAACTGAAATGCTCTGTCATTTTCTCTGCCATCTCAATAACATGACAGCAGTCGAAGTGTTAGTCACACACCAAACATAAACTGTTGAGCCTCATTGCATTTTCCAAAAATCAAAAATATGACAGAATATCAGCAACACATTGTCCAGTATACAGTAATGCAGCCTCAGGCTGGGTCGTTGGTAAAGTAAATCACACACACTGTGTTATCTAATGTATGACGTGGCTGCTTTCATGTTTGAATGATTGCTATGGAAATGGTTTAAGCTATTACCAAATAAAGCCAATAATTGTACATTATGCTCTTCCCTTCAAAATATCTTTATCCCTTATCACACAGGGACAGATGCACTTTAATATTTATAACATAGGGAACATTTGTTTGTAGTTAATGAGTGATGAGCCGTCATAGATGATGCAATGGCTGAATAGAAATGAACAGAACTTTTCCTGTTTCCCACACTATTTGATTGACCGGTGACCTCAAAATTCAATTAGTGCAATTAGTGTCCACCAAGAAAGATGATGAAAAGTTCAAAGGGTATCCCCTGTAATAATTCTGACAGTAATAACCTGTGCTTATGCTTTTGCAACCGTAGAAGATTATTTACTTTGATTTCTCCTTTCACTACCTGCTGCTGTAACATGCATTTCCCAAAGGTGATCATTAAAGTTGGTAATCTAAATCCGATCTTTAAATCCAGTGCGTGAAAGACGACAGACGGGCTTTAATCTGTCTCACCTCTTGTCTGACGCCATGAAGCCGTCATACTCCGCAGACATCTTGCAGGACAAAGCCTGCTGGCTGTGATCTGACTGACAACCTGTTACCACCATGTTAAGACCTGTGGAGAGAACGAGTGAGAAACAGCGTATGTACTTTTGTGAAGTACGTTTTTTAACCAAATAATGAATAGGCTCATTACAATCAGTGTGTAAAATGGGTTTATTTGCATGTGAGACAAAACCTAGGAAGGAAGATGGAGAGAGAGCTTACCTTCTGAACTTAAGTCCTCATCCTCCGTGTCTGTGAAAATGAACGTCTAGACAAAGAAAAAAAACAGAAAAACAAAGAGAGAGAATGATTTAAACACACTAGCTTTTGTTGTATCCTCCTCCTCACATCTTTACCAGTACGTCCTTAAAGCACCTTCATTAGGAGTGAACACACAAACTCATACACACAGGATCAATATCGTTTTGAATGGAGCAAATTCGACTAAAACAAGGTTCCCCACTGTGAGCTGAAGAAATTAGTCATCTCACCCAGACGCAGAACACACACACACACACACACAGCAATACACAGTTATGATCAAAAGTGGTCAGAGGGGCACTATATGGTCGAGTCTGTTTGTTCATCGGCAGATATATGAGTCAAGTAAGTCTCTAATCATACACACAAACACCTTGGTTTTATTACTGTCAAAGCCTGTTCTTACAGTCATTTAACCAGACAGACAGACAGACAGACAAAGCAGTAGATAGATAGACAGATAGACAGAATAGATAGATAGATAGATAGATAGATAAAGATAGATAATAGGATTTAGATAGATAGATAGATCTGTAGTACAACACTGTCCTCTGGTGGTTTAAAATTGTAAAAGCACTCAACCATTGAAGTTTCCAAGCATATTCAATTTTACTTAACTCTTTTTGGAGGAACTTTGATATAATCTAAACTGTATAAGAATTAAAAAGAAGTTATAAAATGTATTTTGCCCTGTTACTTTATAAGGCTGTTCTCCAAAAATAATTTTAAAGTCAAGTAATAATAATTGACTAATACATATCATTATCTTTGTCTATCTAAAGCCATAAGGAAAGTGCTGCAACAGAATTCAATTAAATTATATTCAAATCTCTTTATTCATTTCTCAAGGCATGCATGCGCGTTTACAAATACTCATAAAGAACTTATTCACAGACAATATCAATCTGAAGATATAATGTATCATATTATGGCCTCATGCAGGATCATTCCTGATTCCTTTGCCACTTTCTTCTAGCAGGCACTTCACTCAAAAGATAAAAATCTGTATGGTAATGAGTCACTGAGGTTTGTACCAAGGGATTTGAACATGGCAACCCTTGCGTCACACTCCATCTCCGCAGCCCCTCAGGCTGAACCGTGCGGTGTGTTCAACTTTCTTTGCCAGGCGGGCACTAAATAACCTCCGAGTGGGACAAATCACCCGTTAGATGAGATAAACACAAACCATAACTCATGTTTTATTCAACTCCTGGAAATGTTTTGCTGCATGTTGGCTGGAATACAAGCATACTAACATTTTTCAAGCATGCTTTTTAAAGCATTGTAGATCTAGCTCTGTCAAAGTGACTGCAGCATATGGGCCTATATCATTTTGACATCAGATACATAGAGTTACAGGAAAATAGAAAACAACGGAGCAAAAAAGGGATAAGAAATAGGTCTTACATATGACCTCAACTGTCTTTGATTGTAAATACTAGAATGTGAATACAGATAAGTTCCAGCTTTTGCTGTTTTTGCTCTTAAGTCACACACAACTACTGACCAGTTTCCATAATCAATATGAAGAGGAAAAGTTTTTGTGTCAATAACATTACCTTCATGAATTTAAACATATCCATCAAAATGCTATTTTATGCTCACAAACCCATCTCTCCGGCCATGTCGGAGAAGACCTTTTGTTTTAAAAAAGCTCTTTTTTTCACATAAACATTAACAAAGCACTTTAAAAAGATGGTTTGGGGGTGTGGAAAAACATAGGTGTGGAGAGGAGGTTGAAACAGAAAATTAAAAGAAAACCTTGTGGAAAACTTTGCAAAAGTTACATAGAAATACTCAAATCAAAAGCACGAGGAAGAAGTATACATAACAGTTATTAGTGCTTTTAGTGCAGCAGAATTCTGAGTGACAAAATAAAATGAGTGAAGTATCCATATGATTTAAAAGCTTGTGAAAAGTATTTATATATAATGAATTACAAATGACAGTGTGGGCGAGAGATGTGACTTAACCCAGGCAGAAGTGTGTGTATGTGTGGGCGTGTTTTAAAAAGATAAAGATAGTAAAAGATGAGATAGTTGGGTTAGAGTGTGAAGGGATCAGGGTGTGAAACTGAATTTCCCACCATAGAGAGACACTGAATGTATGATGTGTGTCAGTTTACACGTGTCTGTCAGTGTGTCTGACACGTGTCTGTGTGTGCGTGTGTGCGT
>NW_023339729.1:26961436-26979171 GCF_004916995.1 Morone saxatilis | reverse complement strand
TCCTTGTGTCTTCTTCCCCTTTTTTTTTTCTCCCTTCCTCTTTTATATCTATGTCTTGTCCAATTATTGGCTATCTCAGATATTGGGTTTTTTTCTTCTGCATTTTTGATGTGTTGTCCGGTAGGAAGGGTCGTAGGGTCTGTGTGGTTTAATCATCTTATTAGAAGGCACGCTGGAATATCATTTGACTTTATATAAGGGCTGAATTCTTTGGAGGCGTTGTTTATAATGGCACAAGATAACCTGGTCGATGTGAGCTAGAGAGGGGATCCCTATAGGGACGGATTCGGCTCTAGTGGAGAATAATTTTTGTCCGCCACGGCCAACCACGCTATTGTGGTGGTGAAGATGCAATTCCCGTAGAGAGTACTATCCAATTTGAGCAGAACAGAAGTTCACGAAGGGCTGTTCTAATAAGTGAAGCACAAATTGAGTTGGCTAGGGCAGGGTTTTGTGGTAGGCGATAGTTATTTATCGTTTATAGGAACGAAAAGGGAACAATCAGATTGTCGTTTTGATTGCCTGAGAACGACTAGAACCTACCGGAATATGGATTTTAACTGTATATTAAAAAGACTCCCCCTCTCTAGGCCTATGGAAATCACATGGTTCCGCAGATAACTATATTGAAGAGAAAGTTTCTGGAACACCAAGTCCCCTGATAGTGCAAACCGCGAGGAATTATGGACAAATCACGATTCCTAATATCACGAATTATGTGTTATTGTACTATCAAACAGCTTTTGTTGTGTTTCAAATATTTAGAGAACTGTAATTTAAACGAATTCATACTCTATGAGTATGAAGTTTATACAAGTGTGGTATGAGCGCTTTTGCTCGGCTAATGGCGGATACTTGCTGGGAAACCAGTCTTGACTTGTCATCCTTTTTTGTTTCACATGCACTCGAATTTCACTGTTTTTCTTCTGGCCTCTGAGGGCTTTTTCATATGTTTGTTTTTTGTGTTTTATTGCCCCTTAATGACAGGCAGGATGTCACAAGCTCTTTTCAAACTACAGATCTTATTGCAACATTCAGGTCCATGTGTTGTTGACAAGCTGCTGGTACAAACTGAATGCTGTCTTGTTTCTCTGCATTCCTAATGGTTGCCCAAGTTCTTGTGCTATCGTCAGGGGAAGGTTCCAATCCAAACCAACAAAAAGCCTTGCATTTCCCCTTCTTTCTGTCCATAAAATTACTCACAACATTGTGGTCCTGGGGACCAACTTGAGTTGCTGCTCGTGATACATATTGCTCCTTTGCGCATGATTTGTTCCCATATAATTACACTGGAATGCGGGCAGGGTCACGTATTTGGTTGTGTTTGAGCGACACCATTTGCATAATGTTATGCAATTACCGTGCGTGTGTGAGGCCTCTATTTGCCCAATTTTGCTTATGTTTATAATTTTTTTTCTACTACCATTCCTTCCATGACCCAGAATTTCTCCTACGCTCTAGGGCGCATGTTACGGCTTTTTCAGGTTTAGTGTGTTTAGGCGAGGCTCTGGTCACGGCGTGTACATAGGATGACAGCGGCTATGAGACTGTGCAGGTCGGTTGGCCAGGTTAACCTCCCAGGTATACAAGATTCCCCATGGGAATCCAGTTACCACAAAGAAGCCATAACTGTGTAACTCTTGGTTCCCACCAAAACAAATGTTCCCCTGAGATCTTCATATAGTTGGGGGTTGAACTGAGGAGTGGGGTGGGGGGTTCAAGTTGGTTGGAGTGATGGAATTGCTATGGAACAAATGTGGGGTGATTGTAAGCTTGAAATTAACAGCATCATAATTGACCATTTTTTAGCTTTGTGGCCTTGTAAATATAGCGGCGGGTCAAATGTATGATGTGGTTTGTCCCTTGTCTCTAAACAACTCCAGGGAACAGTACTGCGCAACTTTAATATATATATAACATTGTAGGGAATACTATTGGTTATGTGGTAGGTATGAATGTGCCATGGAGGTAGTCATAGATGATGCAATTGTAGTAGGAGTGCTTGAACTTTATGATAATCATTGTAAGGCAGGAAAGTCTTTTCGTGGGGTGTCTTCTATCACGTATCCTTGATCTCCTGTCTGTGGTGACTCTAATAAATAATACAATTAGCAGCAAATTAGTCCGTCCATCCAAGAAGAATTGATTGAAAAATAAGTTTCCAAGGTGTAATCCCTGTAATAATTCTTGACAACTCAAACCTGTGCTATTGATTATTTGTAAAACAGTCGAAGAGTCGTTAATAAGTTGGCCACTCTGGTTGTAATTTCTCCTTTCTCATTTTTCTTGGGGCTGGGTTGTAACTATAAGCATTATTTCTCGATATATTATTCCTTATCATTTACCATAAGAAGCTTTTGAATGGAAAGCTCGAGGTGATCCTCTAAATCCGATACTTTTAATCCAAACTTGTGTCGGTCAAGGTGAAAGACGAAACAGACGGGGCCTCTTTATCTACATAAATAGGTGTCTCAGCTTTGATATGACGCAATGAAGCCGTCACAATATTCTGCGAAGGGAACATCTATGACTATGTGAAGCGAAAAAGCGAACTCGCGTCGTCTGATAATTTGGGCGCCACCTCCGTTACCCTAGTTATGCGACACTGGGAGCATTTTGGACCCTTTCTGCCCTCAGAAAACAAGAGATAAGTGGAAAAGCCTTGGAAACAGGGACCAACCAAAACCCAAAACCCACAAAAAAACCAGAATAATTTAAAAAAAAGAGTGCAAACGGTGAGAAAACTTCTGTTCCTAGGCAATAGTACTTATTGTAGAAGGTCGTTTTTGGTAAGCGACAAAATACCATGCCCAATCGGATCGATTACAGGGGTCCGTGTGGCTTAAAAGAGTAGCGTCTTTACTACCCACACCTCGCACTGTAGCAAGACATAAACCTATAGGAAGGAAGATGGAGAGAGGAGTTACCTTTCTTGTAGGCCATACACGTCCTACAGAATCTCTAAGTGTCTTGTGGAAAGGGAGATTAAGTCTTAGATAGGGGAAAGCGGGATACCAAACAGAGAAGAACAGTGTTAACAGGGAATGATATCTCAACAAAACGGGACACTAGTTTGTCGTTGGGGTACCCCTATCCCCTCTCACATGTCTTTCCAGTACGTCACTTAACTTAGCCCGAAGGATATCAGGTAAGGAAAACAGTTGAACAACACAAACTCAATGATTTTCTTCTTTTTACCAGGATCTGGTACCGTCATATTCCAATCCGTTCTTCGACCAATGGGACGCCAGACAACCTAATCGACTAAATAACTCGTTGAGCGTGTTTCACCACACTGGTGATGCTGAAAGAAAATTAGTCACTATTTCACCCGGCGCAGAAAACACACAACTATAAGCCAACTGCAAATTAACTTCACAGTTATGATCAATAAGTTGAGGTTCAGAAGAGGGGGGGCAAAAAATATCCTTGTTATGTGTCGGTTGTTCTGGTGAGTCGGTAGAGATGTTGAGGTCAGTAGTACTCTGATCTACATTCGAAACGAACCCTGAATTGCGTTCTCCTCATTTACTGGTCAATGCTGTATACTATAACCTGGGTCATTTCTTTCTAACCGAAAGACAAGACATGAAGACAGATCATGCCCATGATAAGACGGTTATGATTAGATTAGTCTAGCCAATACAGATCCTAGATAAAAATAGCATTTGTAGAAAAATATTGTTTATGATGGTAGCGAGATATTTAGGAAAGTAAAGGGAAGTGATAAGATGGGCGTTTTAGAATTTGTATGAAGAGCTTCACAGTAGGGAGTAAGGATGTGAGCCTAACCGTTTCGTATGTGGAATGTTCGGGAAACGATGTAGATAGATCTGTGTTACAGATTCAAATAGTACATACTGGTGGACTAGTCAAAATGTGTGGCATTCAATAAGGCATCTACGGTATCTCTATGAAAGGTCTTTTCCATTGGGATTATACAAATTTCCTCTAATCTTTGGGAGGATATATGAAAAAAATATAATTAACTGTTATTAAGCAATTAAAAAGAGAGTTTAATAATATGGTGAACATCAGTTCATAGCTGCGCGTGGATTTGCTAGTAAAAGTTCTTGTTATATAAGAGACTGGATTGCTCCATAAACCCCCTATAATATTAATTTAAGTCAAGTAATAATTAATGTTGTCACTATACTTAAAACATATAAATACCTTATAATATTCGATTTACAGATTGCCATAATTTACTCTAAAGCATAATAATATTGAGTAAACAGTTGCAATGCAAAAACAGAATTACTTTAAAAAATCTGTAATATTCAATTATCATTCACGATTTTATTCATTTCTAAGGTACGAATGGTTTATGTTTGAGTTGTATAAATAATATTTAGCGCCGTTTACATATTATACTCAATATATAATAGAACTTATTTAACAGTTACTAATTAATCAAATCTAATCTGGTTGGCCATATATAGAGGTTTACTCCTTTTTTTCACCAAATATGTTATGGTTCTCTCGAATGCAGGATACATTGTTCGCTGTGTTCCTTTGCACTTTCTTCTAGAGATTATCCTACTATAATAGATAAAATGGAAATAACTTTTGGTATGTGGATGGAGGAGTGCGTTCGTTGGTTTAATGTAAAGGCAACAAGGGATGTTCGAATCGCATGGCTACCTCTTTGCGTCTACTCTATCTCTCCGTACAGGTGCGCGCGGCACGCTTCCGAGAGCCTGATGGCAGTGCGGTGGGAGTTCATTATTCTTATTGACACCGCGGGATCGGTATGTGGCGCCTAGCGAGTGGTGCTTGAGACAAAAAGGGTCATTTACCACGATAATAAGAATTGGAGATTACTGAACACCAAAACACTAGGCCAAAATTCTATCATGGTTATGTGTATTCCCATCCTGGATAAAAATTGTTTTGTGCTGTTTTGCGCATGGTTAATTCAGTCAAATACATGTAACTTTTTCAAAAGCTTACTGCAGTTTTTTAGAAGCTTTTAGTTAATGGGTTCTCTAGCGCATCTGTAAATAAAATGTGACTATGCCATTCCAAGATATGGAGCCTTATATATACATAAATATATGTTATGAGAATAGTTTCAATGGATGTTCTATTCCAGGACAGAATAGGAAACAAGCCGGATGGCGGTATTAAGGGATTATAAAGTAAAATTGGTGCTTGCAATTATATTACTTGAATGACCTCAATCGTGTCTTGATTGAAACTAAGTGGTTTACTTTGGGGATTAGTGTAAACTAACTACAGATTAAAGTTTCGCTTGTCTTGCTGTTTTGTTGTGCCTACTAAGATCAATCTCATTCTCTACTGACCAGTTTCTCCTTCTTTATTCTCCCATCCTTTATGCAAGATGGTATTTAGTAATATAGTTGGGTGTTTGGGTCCTTGGATATTCCCATCAATGAACATTACCTTGGGAAATATGAGTATATATTAAAAAAGTTATCAATCAAAATTGTTCCCTAATTATTTCATGGTTCTATAATTATGCCGCGCAATAATCATCTACCGGCCATGGTGGAACTGAAAGACCCTTTTCCATTGTGGTATCCTCTGTTGAGAAGTTTTTTTTCTACATAAATAATATAATTTTTTACTCAAGCACCTTTTAATAGATATGGCTTTTGTTTGGGGGTGTTGTGAATGTATATTTACATAGGTGTGGATTTTTGAGTCGTGAGAGTTGAAACAGAAATTAAAAGTACACCCACCTGGGTGATAGATTACTTTTGTAAATGAGTTATATATGTTGAATTTAATACTCAATAATGTTCAACAAGCTCACGAATGGGAATGATTGCCCCTTTAGTGGTTCCGAATTGTTTATAGTTATACAGTTTTCTTTACGATGGGAATCCTTATGTTGCCGCAGATTTCTGCCACAAGTGGACAGGAAAAATAATATATTGAGGTGATGTTTCCATAAATGGATCATTTATACCCATAGATTTTCGAAAAATATAATTCCATCTTGTGAAATACCATCAGGAATCAATCTCTTCTAGGCAACTCCTTCCATTTTTCAATATTATACATGAAATTCTCAATGTAACATGCTTAATGTTTTTCAAAACCCCAGATAAGATGGCATTTGAAGGAGAGAAATGATGGAAACCTCTCTTACTGGCAAAAGATTTATTTAAATAAACCCCAGGCTATAGAATAAGTGTGTTGTAATGGTGGGTGTTTTTAAAATAATGTAAGAAAATGTTAAACCAAGATTCGACAGAAATCAGTTGGGTTAGACAATTTCCTTTTTTAAAATGAACAAGTGTGTGAGAAGGGATTTCCGGTGTGTAGTATTACTGAGTCTATAACGGCAGGTGAAGAAGATTCATCCTGGGCCAAAATCTTTGGTTTTGATTGATTTGATGTGGGCTTATGGGATTTACTATTTATATTTATATAGGGGACGGGTATCTTTTTCATTAAGGCAAAAACTTTTTTTATTACAAATTTCTTCCCTTGCAACATTTCAAAAAAATTTTTTTTTATCGTGTACTGTCCCAGTGTGATTATGCAGTAATTGTCTAGGTAGAATTAGCAAAACTTAAAACTGAAAACGATTGAAGGCTTGCTGTGGTTTCTAAAACCCTCGTTCTTGGACCTTCAGGAGCTCTCTACTTCTCTGTGAGCTCTTTCATCCAAGAACGGCACATTCCTTATTTTCTTCCCTTACTTCTGAAGATTCTGGGAAAACAAAAAAACATATTTTATTTTTTTTTCCCATGCTTTAAGATTTGGGAAAAAAAAAAAAAAACTTTAAATGAATTTTGAGTAAACATTATGTTAAGGGATCGTATTTCTCCCTTCAAATCCGGTTGGCAACCACCACCCACTGTATCCCTTCTCAGGGGAAACAGAACATAGGTTGCTGTTTTTTACCAAAAAACCTTGAGATAAAAAGTATTCTTATAAGTTGTTGCTGTTGTTTGTGCGTGGTGTTGTGCTATGGTGTTGTGGTGTGGAGTGTGTGGTGGATACAGTTACGTAGCGTGTGTGGCTGGGGTGCGTTGCTTGGGTTGGGTGGTGGATGGACGTAACATAAAAAAAGAGGAAAACGGTTTTTTCGGTGCTTCTTCGTGAGTATAACAGGCGTGTGTGCAAGTACGGCATGAATAAGAGACACACAGTGAGAGAGAAGCTTTCCAGACTGTCTGACAGGCAGCTCCAGCTAATGACTATAATCCCTGTATTACAGATTAGAAAAATATCATCCAGGGATACCTTTTTAAAAAGTGAGTGGTCCATTGCTTTATATGGCTTTATACAGCAATATTTCTGATTTTATCTAACTCTTTAACTCTTTAGGGTCAAAGAGATCAGAAAGAAGCCCGTGGACACAGAAGAGACATGTTGTTCTACCGCCATCCAGTAGAGGGCGACAGAACTACTGTTTCATCCAGATGTGTATGTGTTCTATCTTTGTGAGGCTTTGAGTTTTGGACCTTGACAATGAGGCCTCACTTCTTCAAAGGGCTGTTTAGACTTTAGATGTAGAAGTTTTGGAGATAAGGTTATTATTCAGTTTAACTTAAGTTCAGGATATGGGGTGGTTTAGGCATGCGGTTGTTGTGTTTAAGGTTTGGGTAGGAACAATGCATTATATCAATGGGTCCTTATAAGCATGCACAGATAAACATATTGTATATCTGTGTGTAAGTGTAGGAGTAGCCCTTTTATGGGGACAAGTTTACACACTCACATTGCAGGGTCTTCCTGTCCAAACCAGGACAAAAAACATGTCCCCACGATCTTAAGCATTGATGTTAGGGTTAGTACTTGGCTTTATGTTTCAGTTTTGGTTTAGTTTGACAATTACATTTTGAACTAAAGGTCCTCTTTCTTTTTCTTGCAAGGATTTCAACCATGTCTTCATCAAAAGATGGGTCATTGCTCAGTTGTCATCATCAGTACGGGGCAAGTTATTTGAATAAATGTAATCAATTGTAATGTAATAACATTACTAATTGCTTAACAGCAAAAATTTGAATTAGTTACATTACCCATTTATTCACTCTTGTTACTAAGAACATGTTAATCAAATGTGCCTATAAAATCCCACTTAGCACACGAGAAGGAAATAAAAAAACAAGACTTGATTTAATAAACAGCCAGCTTCCGTTTTGGAGATATTTATCATCACCTTAGTTTAGACCCATTGACTGCACGCAGCCAGGGGAGTTGCATGTAACTGTAATACCGCCCAACACAGCACATCATGTGACCCATGTGATGTAATTATGGCACAGGTGGTGATTAAGGAAGTGGATGAAAGTTTTACTGTCTACCAATCCCAGTTCATCCATCATCCTCTCTGCAGTGACATCACACAGCACCTTCAATTCAGTTATTATAATATCATATATTTATGTTATATAAATATGCATGTCTTATATATTTATATTATATATAAATATATAAGATCAAGCTTCCCTCACTCACTTCTCCCCCAAAGGCCCTTTTTTTACTTTTGTCCATCCCTCCCTCTCATCCCTCCATCACTGGAGCAGGAAGAGGATGAGGTGTAATGAGACACCTGGGTCAATCCACCTCATCAATATCACCAAGACAACCTGCGCTGCCGCAATCTACCCAGTAAAACCCCATGATAAAGGGCCACCAACACATTTAGTTTCCACTCTGGTCATAACTCAAACTAAACTACCTGCACTGGAATCAGTCAACCTGAGGAACACAAATGGCAGACTATCAACATAGAGCGGATCATAAACAAAGTTCAAGAGGACATTTTACTGAGGTCAGCCAGACATGCATAAATCCCAGCTTGTTTTTCACGCTGTTAAAGGGTCATTAAGTAAGATTTGTACTGCCCCATAGCACAAAATGACTGCATTATATCTCGATAAGGTTTCTGGTCAATACTTCAGAGGTTCCACTGAAGCATTTTGAGGTGCCTCAAGGGAACTTTGATGAAAGTAATTGAGCAATTATTTTTTTATTATTATTTCATCACTTCATCCATGTAGATTCATTCAGTTACTTAGGTGATTCAACCCAATTTTATTTACATTATATTAAAATCTAAATATATTCATTTTTATAACATTATAATATATCGAAGTGTCAGAGCAAAGTTTTACAAAAATAGTTTGGAAATGGGAAATATGCTTACTTGCTTCCCTTCCTAGACTTAGACGAGAAAATCGATACCCCTCTCACTTCTACATGTTAAGTGCAGAGCTGGAGGCAGAAGGCAATTAGCCTAGCTTAGCATAAAGACACAAGGGGAAACAGCTAGCCGGATTTTCTGTTCACCACAAACAGTAATGTAAAAATGACAATTTGCAGCTTTATAGCAAAGTTACGAGTTCCCAGACTCTTGTCATTACAGTGAAGTTACCAGGCAACCCACGGCGACACTGCACATTATTGTTGTTGCTGTTGGGCAAGAAATACAGCACATAACTTCCTCTGAAAACAACAAAATGTTGGTTTTACATTTCTGTTTGTGAGATACTATGGGTTGATTACAGCACTTTAGAGGTGCTAGTGGGCAGATTGTATTACTTTGTAAAACCAGGCTTTAGTCAGGCTTTATCTGATAAGTTTTCCCAAATCGTTTCACTATCAAATTTTATCCATTCGGTCTGCTAAGATTTGGAAAGTCTAGAAGAACTGAATGATTAAATCATTTTATCTCCATTAAACTTAGTGGAGAGCTAAGCTAAGTTATTTTTTTGGCCTTTTATTGCCTTTATTTGATAGATACAGCTGAAGATAGACAGGAAAGGGGGGTAGAGAGACGGGATGACACGCAGCAAAGGGCCGCAGGTCAGATTCGAACCCTGGGCTGCTGCAGCACTCATTATACCTGCTTAACATTATCATCATGTCAGCCTTGCAACTGAAAGCTTGTTAGCATGCTGGGGATTATCAGTAGGCCTCTATATGTACTGTTCCAGGCTGTTGTTAGGGCGCAGTTTCTGTCGCAACACTTTTGTTTCCGGCTCTTAGCACATTAACTATTCAGTTCCAGTAGCTGCCAAGCTGGTTAAAAGCGACTTTTCACCCTGTGAAGTGGACAAGGACTTGTGAGATGTGTGTGTGTGATTCTGAGTATGTGTGAATATATGTGTGTATGTGGGAGGAGGTAAATGAGGTTCATTCTGTTCTGAAATCTGCCTCTTCACTTCCTGTTCTATGAGCAGCTTCCGTTTCAGCATTGTTAACAGAGTCGCTACACGGCGGCTGCATCCCCTCAACCCAGACAACCTGCCTGCACAGCTTCCTGTGTGTGTGTGTGTGTGTGTGCATCTTTGTGTGTTCTAATATATATATATATATAGTGGGTTTGGTTGCGAATACATTCATTGGCCAAAGCAAAGATAGAGGAAGATGTATCAGTAGCTTCCTCTTTCACTCATAAAATAATGCCTGTTTCTTAAATCAGCACTTTTGAAAAGTGTCTCTGCCCTGGAAAACAGAAAACAAGAAGCCAAAAGATTAACGCTTCCTCTCAAGATCATTGCTCATCTGTTTCGTTTATTTTAAAAAAAGGAAATGAAGTCTGTTTCATGAACCACAACATGGAACTGGAACTTCATGTGATGTGTATGTATTTAAATAAAAGTAGGCTATGTGTACTGAAAACCAAGTCATTAGTTCATTTTAGTGGAATATCCAACTGTTCCTTACTGAATAAGCCCTGCGCTGTGTCTGAGTGTCAGTACCATCAACCCTGGAAGTCAACGATTCTGGGCCCATAAAACCAACTCAAAATCCTTCACATGTAGTGTTCCTAAAGATAAAGTCAGCTTTGATTTTACCAGCCAGGTTGCACAGAGAGAATTCTGATTGAGATGAATAAATGTTCCTGGTAAAGTATCACTCATAGATACAATTGGAGTTGGCAAAGTCTGAGAAAACACAGAGAGAGACGGTAAGCCAGCAAACACAAAATTATATTTGACTCTGATTATTAGACACTTTTGCTTTGGCAGTAACTGATTTAGTATTTCATGCCAATAAAGCACCTTTGAATTCAACAAAAATAAAAAATAAAGCGCCACTGCTGCCTGAAATTCAGCTCTCAAAGGGATCTCTTGTCAAATCTTTCACAGAAAAAATTACTACAAAACCTAATCTCACCTTAACTGGAGTCTATAAACCAAGCTAAACCCTTCGACAGTAATGACCTTTTACATTTTTTTTTAAAGTACCTATATTTTTTTTGGCTTTTATGCCTTTATTTGATAGGACAGCTGGAAACAGACAGGAAAGGGGGCAGAGAGAGGGGATGACACGCAGCAAAGGCTGCAGGTCGGAATTCAAACCCTGGGCCGCTGCAGCAAGGACTCAGCCTTGGTACATGGTCGCCAGCCTACCCGAGCTAACTGGGCGCCCAGACCTTTTACATTTTTGAGTTTGAAAAACCAATCCCTAAATGTTACAGATGCAAGTAAGAAAACCAGCTGAAGTTATGTTTTTTCACACTGACACCTACGTTTCAACAGGCTGCAAAAAGCTAATTCAGCCCATTTCCACTGTTTCTCTCTGCATGTTGGAATTCAAAAGGTTTTCATCTGTATGTTTTTACACTCTTTACATCAGTTGTCAGTAAATTGACCAACCGAATCACCCAGGAACGAAACCTTAATCAGCCAAGTCAATCATGAGACCTGCAGCTTCAAAGCAGGAAGGAAGTGTGATTTTCATTTCAACATCACCACAGCACATGTCTGCTTAAAGGCCAGATGATGGGCCAGATAGTTTCATTGTTTTTAATGAAGTAAATGCATAATATAATACTTTAAATGAGTTGATGATTTCCTTATTAAAACAGTTTGCTTTGATTGATGTGTAAAGAGAAAATCAGCCTCTTTTAGATAAGGTTGAAACTCTGGACCTGTCACTAATTATCACTTTGTGCTCACTTGGATCTCAGCAGTCCACTTTGATGACGCAGAAGTGACCACATCTAATAAAGCTTCTGATAGGGGGGTTGGCAACTGTTCAACTGTTTTACAGATGCAGGGGGCTTTGAATGAAAGCTGCAGGTGTCTGAAATATGTCTAAAATGTACGGATATTCAGAGCAGCCTGTGACAGCACAGATACTTACATGCGCCTTGGTTCTGGAGATCCACGTCTCCAAAAGGAGCGCAAGGCGCGTCTTGTGGAACCTCCCGGTGGTCTTCACAGCGATGTAAATGTCTTCCAGCTTCAGTTTCGGCTGGGTTACATGTGCAACTTCAGGGGCCGGGTGTCCTCCATCCCCGCTGCGACTGTAGCTAGCCGGAGTCTGCGCGTCCTTGGCCGGGGAGGGAGCCTGCTGGATGGAGCGTTGAAGCGCACCGGATGAAGGATGGTGAGCCACACTGACTTTGGGAAGGCTGCTTGTGCGTAATTGAAAATCCACGTAAAGAATGATGAAGAAGGTGATTATCAAGACAGGCAGCCTCCGACGTATCCATCTCTTATGCATGGTAGTAAAAAAAAAAAAAAAGTTATTTAGATTCCATAAAGCATTAAAACCACGTCCTGGGTCCCCTCATATAAAATCTTCATGTTCATTCGATTTGGTCTAGTTTCGTGTCGGTTCCTCCATCACCTCTGCGTCTTCCTTCTCTACAACGTTATCATCCGTGTTCCTCATTTGTCAACTCCTTATTTGCATGACTGTAGACTTCTTCAACAAAATGTAATAATCCTAGAATGACCCTAATCACTTTTTAGAATTTCGCCTGTTTTAAGTAGGCTACAGCTGCATGACCAGTCTAAGCTCTCATTTTCTGCGTAAAAGCGGCAGCCACCACGATATATTTGACTTTGTCACAGCCGCAGCTCAGCCCACCCGTTGTCACGAGTGTCAAACTACACGCAATCAAACGAACTTCCTGGCAAAGATTTCAAAATAACATAGGGAAATATAGTATACTTCCGCTTACAATTAGGTTTTATTTGAGAGTACTGGGTTATACATGGGTCCCATACTATGGGACAAAGATATATAAGTTATTTATATTATGGTTTCCCAATCATTACATCCAAATAATGATCCAAAAACTGGCATGGACATTTTTAAAGGGATACCTTGACCTCTAATCTCAAGATAACTGAATGAAAATGAGTTCTATGGGTACAAACCAGTCTCTTATTTGCCTAAAGGGAGCTGGAGGGGGGCATACACCAGACAACTTATCATAGCCGACTGAGTCTGGTGTCATCTCTTCACTCAGCCAGAAACAGCTAACCACAGTAAAACACTCCCCCTTCTTCCTGTCTCTTCAGCGATTACTGTTACGCAGCTTTCTGAGTTAAGCTGTGTCCAAAAACACTGCTCAACTGCTATGTATGAACTTTTACAGGCTGCTTTATTCTGGGGATCATTAAAGTTTCATCCTCTGTTGTGCATCAAAAAAAACAACATTACTACTCTGAAAACAAGAGAGAAAGAGTGACTCATAATGGTAAACAGGAGGTTTACTGGCAATAAGCTTCATGTCAGCAAACAGTAGACATCATTTGTTTTTTAACAGTGGCCATCTCATCGGGAAAGGAAACTATACGTCAGGCTCCAAACTCACAATAGGCTGAGTTGAATGGTGCACAAAAGGCAAAGGTTTCAGAACAGCTTAAACTCTGATGCAACATGAAGAGTCATGAGTATATTTTGAGAGCTAAAAAATAATCTACTCTATTTAGGGTCATAGATTACCTTTATCATTCCCCGGTTCACACATATGAATAACAAAGAAACTTTGGACACATTAAAAGAAAGCAAATGTATTATATGTCACAACATGATTGATAATAAAGGTGCCATAACTGAAAGGAAAACTGATCCCCCCTTAATCAGTTTATGACAGTCAGAGATTTTGAGATATATTGAGTGTACATTTTGCATTTTGGCTTGAGAGTGATTCTCAGGGAGTTTCCAAAATGAAAACCGCTCCGTAGATTTCAATGTTCAATGTCAGTCGGTGGTCCAGGCTGAAATATCTTAACAACTAGTGGATATATTGCCATGACAGAGGATCCCAGAGGATTTATCTGAGTGACTTTGGTGATAGTCTGACTTTTCTTCAAGCGCCACCATGAGGTCATAATCTGAATATAATACTTTGGTTTATGTATTTGCAAAAGCTCTCTCAGACCGACTTAATTAGCCAATATTAGGATGCAAACACACTGAACTAAGGTGCTGACAATAAATATTATACATGCCGTACATTAGCATGTAAGCACTGTCATTGTAAGCTTGTTAGCATACTTATATTGGCATTTAGCTCAAAGCACCACTGTGCCTAAGTACAGCCTCACAGAATTGTGTGGCTTCTTTACCTGCGCTGCATTTACTATTACTCACTGTATGATGGTTTTTTAATGTGTTAATTCATATGTATTTGTTCAAAGTAGATCTAAAGAAAAGCTCAGCAATCATTCGTACATTTGACTTAATAGGAGCCGTGAAGTGTAAGTGTTGCCCAGCTGAGCGACAGGTCTCTCTAAGCTGCTCTAGAAGTCCAATGCTGTATCCACTGTCTACTGTTCCCTGTGCTGCTGTCTCTGGAGACTGTCACCAAAGGGAGAAAGAGCTTGATACAATTAATTCACCTCAGACCCTCATCGCCACCTTTGTTTATTTGTCCTTTCTCAGCGTTCTCGCCTTACATCCATCCCTCCATCCCTCCCCTTCTTTCTCTAGCTCTCTCTCTCCCTCTTCCACTGACCAGCTGCTCTCCTCTTCTCCACCCTCTCCACTAGTACCTGTCCCAGGGAGGACCAGCCCACAACACCCCACCCCTCCTGGTCCCGCAGGTAAACCAGAGACGCCCGGGGCACACCCTGGCTAGGAAAGGCCCAGGATCGCCTTACGGCCTAGCTGAAAAGGGCTCTTTCTAAAACAGCGAGAACATCACAGCCCCACTTTGAACAAAAGGGCCAAGGGAGTCGAGGGACCAGACCCCCTTTCAGGGCTTTGTCTGTCCGCCTGCTCTGAGTCAGACAGAGACTTGGACTGCGCTCAAGAACTGGGATTGGAGAAAGTGAAGGAGTCATAAGATTAAGGGCTGCAGGAGGTTTCACTGCATTTTAACACCGTCTAATAAGCAGAACTGAACATAAACTTTTAAAAACAGTGTGTAGCTAGAATGGACTTAGGTCTTTACAGCCCAAGTAAGCACTGATTTGACGTCTGCATTAAAACTGGACAAAATTAGCTTGAAAAGATACTTCTTTAAGCTCAGATATAACCATCATTTAAATTTTAATGGTTATGTTTAAGATTGAGAAAGGTCAATTACTAAAATATCAGGGATCCTATTTGTAAAAGTGTTATTAGTGTGCTCCTTTTACGTGCTAGAAATCATTTTGTAAGCGCATCAGTGCATTTAAGGAGACATGGAGCACTAATCCAGGGTCCCACTGACAAACTAAACCTCACAGAGGAAACCACTTAACTCCATAGGCAGGTAAAGTGACCTGTGTGTGTGTGTGTGTGTGTGTGTGTGTGTGATATGGCTCAGTCAGAGTATAGCTTAAGTACCTGAAAATCCCTCTCTTAACCTTCAGTCTCCTGCTGAACTGAAATTCAATTCTCAGAGCCCTCACTGAATGATAGAACACATCAGAGAACATTTAACCTGCATAACGCTGATAAGTAATGATTCAAAGAAGCAACACGAGAAGCACTATATATAAAATACACACTGAAGAGGTCCTTTAACATGGCTGCAGTCAGTCTGCAACCTTTTTTTAGCACAGAGGGGATTTTTAGTATCACTCTAAAATGCAGATTTAACAAAAAAATTCCTAAAAATGCCTGAGAGGGATATCCTGACACTTATGCAGTGTTACTCTCCAAAAGCCTGAGCCTATTGCTTCCCATAATGCAACATGATTTTAATTTCACTTCCTCTGTCTGAGGTGCCCACATCTCTCAATTTTTGTCTCCAAATAAAATATTTAACATTTGTAGTCTCCCTTTATAGCTTTAAGGGGAAATCCACCCTATAGAATAATTTATGTTGTAATATCCCAATAATCTTAGGAAGTGGAAATGAATCCCTCACCTGGAAAATTTCATTATGTATTACTCGTCCATTGAATTACTGGTGATAGCATTTCTGTACCATATGTCTTATCTGAATCCAGCTGTGAATCAAAAAATATGCACATATGACAGTAAAATCACCATGTTTATGGATTTAATTACAGAGATTTCATGGGAATTTGGGTTCAGAATGAAAATGTTTAAGGTAGAAATGTATTAACATGGGTACCTGTTATCTGGATATGACTAAATGGTGCCCATGCATAAGGGTTTAATATAACTAACCCTAATTTGAAAGACACTGTGGGACCTTTACTGTACTCGTTATAGCAGCGACAGGTCTGACTTGTGCAATAGGAAAGGGTCAGCAGAGGGCGACATACACTCTTGCAAACTCTCAGACTGTTATTCTCGCAATGTCAGCCTGTATGAGTGCTGGAACAACTTTAAGGCGTTCAACTTTCTATGAACAGCTGGCTTAGTCCTTGATTTGAAGAAACAAGAATACTGTGTATGAAATATATAGTACTGAAGGATATATTTAAGGAAAGTGATGATCAGGCTGATTAGACATCAAAAATCTGCATCTGTATACGATACAATTCAATACTATGCGATGCGATACAATATACCTTACTGTCACAGGGAAAATTACCCCAAATGCTGTGCACATGCAGTAATCTGTATGACTGATGCTGCAGGAAAAGGGTCTCATTTAAAATTGAAAAGCTTCAACGAATGAAGTAAACCTTTTGCTGTACCCTCGGAGTGATGGACAATATCACTGATTTGCATGTGCAGCCCTCAGTGCTCAGTGATCCAGTCAATTCAGCTCTTCTCATGTTGGCAAGTAGGACTTGAGTCCCCAAAGGCATCGATGAACTGCAGCATGTTGCCACTAGGGGTCCATGTGACCACATTCACAAACAGCACCATAGGTCACAGATCACAAGATCAAATTTGAATACACTTAAAGAAAAGAAGTGGAACTGATAGTTCTTTGCAACACGCAGTCCCAACTGAAACTAATAGTTACAAGATTCAGAAACTAAGCAAAAAGGTAGGGATATTTTATTGGTTTACTTTCCACAAGCGTCATATAATATACATATCACAAATGATGACAATGAATGTTTTCATTTTCAGAAGACAGTGTAGCTTCTTCTGCCATAGGAGACAGGAATCAGAAATCCAGATATCAGTTAGACCAAACCCCACAATGAAGATAAAAATGAAATGAAGAAAAATAAATAAAAGGAAGATGAAAATGAATAAATTTGAATTTAAAAAAAAGAGGGATTTCAAATCAAATTTGCTCTCCTTTAATACTGTCATCATCGTTTTTAATACATTGGTTAATATATGTTTGTATATACCAAAATAAAAAAAGCCTCAGGTCAAATGAAGGCTTATTATGTCACAGAGCGGAGAGAGAGAGTTGGAGGAGTTTCAGCAAAGCTTGGAGTCCCTCGATGTGACACACGCACACACAAACACACACACACACACACACACACACACACACACACACACACACAGACCACTGTTATTATCGGTCTGGAAGCTTCCAAGAACTAATTATTCCCAAGTGTTGAAATACCTGGAATATACCCGGTACATTCATCGTCATATTGCTGTTATTTATTTTTTTTAAATGTCATAAATGAAACTTCCATTTGACCTTTGTACTGGGACACAGGCAGAAATGTCTTGGACAGACATGT
>NW_023339729.1:26961131-26961278 GCF_004916995.1 Morone saxatilis | reverse complement strand
CGATGGGATGGATGACATTGCGGAAGGGCTATTCCTGTATCTTGCCCCCTCCCCTTCACAACAACACAACGGGAGTCAAGAAAAGCGTCTTCATCACCAAGACCGGAGTCAACAGGCGGACCAGAGAGACAGCCGAGGTCCGAGCAC
>NW_023339729.1:26940934-26961031 GCF_004916995.1 Morone saxatilis | reverse complement strand
TCCCGCCGCAGAGATGGCCCAGACGAATATCTCGGTGACGGAGAGCCAGTTCAGGTGTCCGGTGTGCCTGGACATCCTGAAGGACCCGGTGTCCACCCCCTGCGGACACACCTACTGCATGTCGTGCATTAACAACTACTGGGACCAGGCGGACTCGGGCCAGTTCAGCTGCCCCCAGTGCCGGGAGACGTTCAGCCCTCGGCCGGTGCTGCGGAGGAACACGGTGCTCGCCGAGGTCGTCGACAAGCTCAAGCTGAGCGAAATGATCACGGCGCCGGAGCTTTACCTGGGGGGACTCGGGGACGTGCCGTGCGACTTCTGCCCCGCGGAGAGCAAGCTGAGGGCGGTTAAGTCGTGCCTGGTTTGCCTGGCGTCCTTCTGCGAGCTCCACGTCCTGCCGCACCGGGATGTCGGCACGCTGCGGCGGCACAAGCTGGTGGCCGCGGTGGAGTGTCTGGCGGAGCGGCTGTGCGCACAGCACCGCCTGGGTCTGGAGCCCGCGGGGGGCGGCTCGGAGGCGGAGGCCGCGGTCGAGTGGAGCGGGGACTGCCTGCTGTGCGAGGCAGACCAGGAGGAAGTGCACAGTGTGGACGCCCAGAGAGCCAGGAGACAGGTAAAGACACCCCACTCTGGTTTCATTATTTAGGCTACAATGGTTCCCAAAGTCTCTGTACTGGAGGGAGGCTCCAAAATCTGACCCTCAGGTCTCTTAAAGTCCATACAGAGGAAAGGTTCCCAAACTCTTTATAATTGAAAGAATGTCTAAAAATCTCAAATGGCAAAATCTCTGATCAACAGGTCTGACATCTAGATCTTCTAGTGGATCACTGGATTGTGATTGTTGATCCATGTAAGTCAACCCAAACTAAATTCCTTTAAAAAAGAGCAATAAATGCAATCTAATTAAATTTCATAGATTACAATCTGCATCATGTCAAACCACATGTCTGCCATAAACTGACAACTGGAAATAAACAGTTCTCTGCCCTCTTCCTAAAAAGAAAAAACAAACTGAATATGAATAATCAGCCAGAAGTGACCTGAAACATAAAGCTTCCAGCTATAGGTGTAAGGATAGAGGGGGTGTTAATTGTGAGTCAAACAGGTATGATGGCAAAATGCAGTCTGGGCCGACTCATATGCAGCTTGTTCTTCATATGTTTCGAACTAGACAAAGTAAAGTAAGTAAAGTACATCGTGCTGAACTTCAGTTTCAGGAACTTGTGTCGGATTTGTTCTGATTCCCACAACGTTTTGCTCCAGCTGATGATGAGCTTCTGATCCGGTTTGAAGCCCTATAGTTCACATAAAGCAAATGGACATAACAGCTAACAAACAATAAAGTCAACTTAGTCATTATCGTTTGGTTTGAAAAAAACCTACTGGAGGAGGTATAATTGCACCAAGACAGGCCAGAAGACAGGAGGGACCTTGTTGTCTTATAGGTGCTGATTAAATCTCGAGTGCATTGTCTGTCAGGCCACTTACAGCAAAAATAGACTGAGGTGACTCATATAATATTGTGTCTTACAGCCTTTTTCGGGTTGAAGTTTGTCCAGCAAAGTGTCAAAAGCCAAGAAAAGTAATAAAAGTAGTTAAAGAAATAAATAACAAACAATAATCACAACAGTATTTTTTTAATGATTATGTGCTTATTGTGCTAATATGAACCACAATAGATACCTTAATAGATAAAACACCTATATTGCATAACTGAACCACCGCAGCTTTCACCTAATGGGTTTGCAACAAATATCACAGTTTCATGAAATACAGTATTACACTATTATTATTGTTGTTATTATTATCAGGTACAATCACAAGAAAACAGAAGGGTTTTGTGGTTGAACAAACGGTGTATTTAAATTTTGTGCAATTATACAAAGAATACTTAAACTGTAGTGAGAAGAAAGGTTCTTATCCTGCGTTTAAAGGTGTTCAGTGTAGGAGAATGAAGTGAAAACACCCGACTGTCTCTCTTTGTCTCACTGCCTAATAATTGTCTGTGTGTCTGTCAGCTTCAGCTTCGGGAGTGTCTGAGGATGATTCAGGGAAGGACACAGAGCGGAGAGAGAGAATTGGAGGAGTTTCAGCAAAGCTTGGAGTCCCTCAAGGTGACACACGCGCACACACACACACACACACACAGAACACTCTTCTTCTTCCTTGCTAATCTAACTATTACATAAAGGCATACTCCATGTTATCAAGCTAGTTTAAGCTTCCAAGAACTAATTATTCCCGAGTGTTAAAATACCTGGAATATACCTGGTACATTCACCTTAATTAAAGAAACAGTAAACATGCCTCTGTCATTGTTTGTTGTATAGCGCTTTTCATACATACAACATAGCCGTAAGTTTCAATAAAAACCAGATTAAAGAGTCTTATGTTTCTTTAATGAATGAACAGAGGTTGCATGGTGTAGATTTATAGACAGGTTATTCCACAGTTTGGTCCATAGTAAGAGAAGCCACCCTCTCCATGTCTTTAACCGCTGATACATTTAATGCTGCAGTGTTTGATGAGCTAATGCAGCGGTTAGGAGTATAGAGGGAGAGACAGATGGCTGAGTATGGAGGTGCTAAACCATTCAGAGCCTCATAAACTGGCAATAACATTTGGAAATCAATTCTGAATGAGACAGTAAGCCATGTTTTTTTAAAATGCATTCTAATTGATGCAGTCAATATGCACGCTTAGGTTCACATCATTGTCTATGAGGGCACTCATGACTATTGTCTCATACTGAGTCTGCTTAGAATTTTGTGTCTTTTAGAATCAGCACCAATAACCCCTCATTTCATTTCAAAAAGTAGTTACACATCCAATGTGTGATGTTTTGGAGGCATTCTGTTAAAGGATTTAAACATGGATGCAAAATCAGGGGTTTGTATTTAGAGTCCCCACTCTGGTGCATTAAATCAAGCACTCCTTCTCCACAGGTAAACTGTCTACATTTAAAAAAATCACAGTGATGTCTTTTGATTCATTTGGGCATTTGAAACAAGTTATTATAATTATGAAGTTATTATACGCTGTTAAGTTGATTAAAATTAAAGTTACACATTAATATCCTTAAAAGGGCATCTACTCTTTCTACCTCATTAAACATTACAGAATCTAGAAATATGCTAATTGTTTTCCTGAAGTAGGAAACATCTTGTATGTTTCCTACTTCACTGTAAAGTTCTGGACTGACGGACTCAAACTGGACCAGGATGATGCAGTATGATGCAGTATACCCAGCAGTGCAGTATGGTATGTGCTATGTAAAGCACATGAGATAAAGAGTTACATAAATAGACTTGACTTGACCTGACACACACAACCTCACACACTCGCCTCTCTCTATCTCCCTCACACACATAAACACTCACAGGAACTGTTGTAGTTTCCAAAAGCTCATTTAAATTTCCGTGCCACTCCTTCGGTCTTCCAGGAAGGCTGTTTCTTGTATCTCCCCCGAGCATCATCTGCATCCTTCCAGCTTGTGGCGGCTCTAGCTTCTTGGAAAACCTCTCTATTAGTGCACTAAAACATCAGACTGAAATTGGCCTTTTATCAGATGGTTCTAAATGCTTTTTCTGAGGGTTAATAATAAAATCTGGCAGGACACTGTAGACCCTCAGCGGTCAGCGAAAAAATATTGCTGTTGTGTTTTTAAACTCTCAGAAACCTGAAAATGTAATGCTTTTGTTTTACATACTCATGTCATTATGTTAAAAAAGAATCTAATGAAGACCATGTATCTCCAAATCTGGTGACTTTTCTTGAACGACCTGAAGGATGAAGTATTCTTTTAAGGGGCGAGAAAATTCTCTTAACTTTTGGAAACAGGCTTTTAAGAAAATATATGTTTTATGATGGGGGAAACACAAATTGGCATGTTAAAGTTGAAATGACAACTTTACTCACATAATAATCTGATATTGTTGTTGGAGGATGTTGAAACGGGACATAACACATCCGCATAAACTGTAAGACAATGAGAAATCATTCATGAGATATAGTTTTTTAACGTTATTTTTTTGGCCTTTTATTGCCTTTATTATAGTGACAGCTGTAGATTGACAGGAAAGGGGGCAGAGAGAGAGGGGATGACACGCAGCAAAGGGCCACAAGTATCAGTTGATTCGAGGACTAGAAAAAACGGTGAAAATGTTACTTTATTTGGGTTTTTTTCACGTGTAATTAAGCATTTGAGGTTGCCGTTTCTTAGAAAGGGAGAGTTTCCTAGAAGTTTGAAATCTCTGCTTCATGGTGTCTTTAAGTATTTACTTTCTTCTACTCTTAAACTACTCTTGTGTTCTGTCTGTGTGTGTGTTTCAGGTGTCAGCGTCGGCTGTTTTAGAGGACAGTGAAGTTCTGTTTGCAGACATGGCACTCCGCCTGGAGAAAACCAAGGCAGAGGTGAGGAGCAGCGGCTAGAAGTATCCGCTGTAATGTTACTAATAGTTGTAGATATTGGAGTGATAGTTTAAATAGCAGTGATTCCCTCAGAAACCAGTACAGCAGTAGAACATGTACCAGTTAGTACTGGTACTAAGTAACTAACTAAGAGTAGCTGAAGTAGCCCTAGAAGCAATAGAAGTCATAATAGTAGTCAGTAAGTATTAATTGCAGCACTCTAATGAGGTTAATGGGAACAGTGGTTGTTAAATGCTAAGAATGCAGCAAAAGATAACTTCTGTTATGAATTGGCGCTATACAAATGAAATTGAATTAAATTGAATTGAACATCTATTTGTGTGCCGCAGGTTCGAGCGAGGCTGGAGGCGAAGGAGCGAGCAGTGGTTGGGAGGGCCGAGCGGGACATAGAGATGTTGGAGAAAGACCTGGAGGAGCTGAGGAGGAGAGATGAGGAGATCAGTCGGCTCCTGCAAACTGAGGACAACGCCCACTTCTTACAGGTGAGGGGGAGAAAGAGGGAGGATGTAAAGGATACAGACCCACAGCCGAGGAGGAGAACTTCAGAGTGCTGAAAAAGAAGGGAGATACTGCTCATAGGCAGTGGTGGAAAGTAGCTAAGTACATTTCCCAAGTACTATACTCAAGTAAAATTTTAAGGTACTTTAATTGTACTCTGAGAGAAATATTGTCGTTTTTACTTTGCTACATGTATCTGACAGATAGAGTCACTACTTTGATAAATTTGAAAAAATTCTAAGTTTATAAAATCTCAAAAGGCTTTGTTAAAGATTAAACCAGTGGCTTCCAACCTTTCTGGCTTGTGACCCTGTACAAAAAAACTGGGGCACCTTGTCGTGTTTCTGATGTTTATGAGTTGTTAGCAGTGCAACTGCAATTCAATATTTCACATCTCACGACCTGTAAGATACAGCCCTTTGAAAGGGGGCCGACCCATAGGTTGGGAACAACTGACTGTATATAGAGCTCCACTTCAACCAGCTCCAACAGTGATATTATACTTATGCATTATTCTGTAATAACTTCATATTTCATATAGTATCAGTCACAGGAGCCATTTTTCTGTAAAATCAGTACTTTCAATTTTGGATACTTTAAGTATCAGTATCTGATAATAGTTTTGTACTTTTACTTCAGTAGGATTTTGAATGCAGAATTTTTACTGTAATGGAGGTTTATTTGCAGTATTGGTACTTTACTTCTTTCCCCGCTGCACATTAGCCATTCTTGCATTTGTATTCACCCATTACATCTAATGTATCCTGGAGGCTATAGGAACTCACCAGAGTGCATACTACTAAATGTCCTGAGAAATGAGTCTGTATATGAATGATGGAGGAGGGAGAAGAATGAAAGAGAGGGTTTAATGAGTCAGCAGTGACCAGTGGAAAAAGACAACACAAGTGCTATTTTCAAATTCAATTGTACAAGGAATTAACGAAGGGAGGGAGGGAGGGCGGGCTGTAGATGCTGTGCCAGGCTGATTTTCCACTCTCTCTCTCTCTCAGGCGGCTCCTTTGCTATGCATCCCTCTCACCACCGGTCGGCACTCCAGAGTCTTCAGCCTGCCCACAGAGGCTTTCAGCAGCGCCAGGAGAGCACTGTGTCACCTCCGTGGCCGCATGGAGGAGGTCTGCAGGGAGGAAGTGGACAAGATAAGCCGTGCAGGTAGAGCAGATGACCTAAAGGCAGGAAGATGTCACTAGATGTCATTAAGGATGATGTGATACACTGAATACTATTAGATTGAGAAATACTCAAACATGCAGACACTCGCTCGTTTAAAGTAATTTAAAGTTTGAGCATATACCATTTACGTATTGCAAAGGTTCAGCATAGATTAAGGAGATTTAAGTACGCTCAGTTTCATACTATGATTGCATTTCTCTTCCAGTTAATGAGAACTACGTGTCAGGTGGAGAGTGTGTAAAAGGTAAGCATAAGAAACATGATACACAAAAGCACACACACACACCCTCTGTGACAGTGTCAGGTCTGAGGTGACCCATTTTTAGCAGGCTGCAGGTTTTGACATGACATTTAACACTGCGAGGGACAGTGGACGTGTTAATTATTTATGCTGAAGAGGACAGGATGATGTCTGATACAACACACTCTGGCTCATATCCAAGCTCTGCTCCGTTCTAATCAGTTCACTTCAGTTTAATTGGAAGCAAAGAAAATTCAGTGCAATTCGTTTGAATGACTTTTGGAAGTGTTTCAATGACAGCCACAGTAGCTGCTGGTCATATAACCATAAGATAACTGAACATTTTTGTGTCCCCACTTTGGCCATATTATATTAAAGTACAAAGCAACATCCTTCCAAAAGCTTTGTCCTGGTTATGTCATAACTTGGTAGAAAATAGCCCTCAGTGAAAACTGTCCACAGCTACATCTGTGGATTTTCCTGACTAATTGGGACATCTGTCTTCTTTTTTTGTTATTATTGGTATTGTTCAGTTTTTACAAAATATACCAAATACCATTCATATCCACTGTATTGGGGAGGTGGCAGAAATCTCAGTGCGGAGAACTCCAAACCACAACAAATACAACCAACACTATCTGCAGGGCAATGGGGTAAGTGAATAAATGTGGGCATATCTGGTAATTTCGGGTGAACTGACCCTTTATTTCACAAACAGCTGATTTTGTATTTGTTAGCGTGCTAACTAGCCAGCCAAACGTATCAACTTTAAAGGAATAGTTTGGAATTTTGTGAAACACACTTATTAGCTTTCTTGCAGAGAGGTAGATGAGGCGATTTATACCACCTGTTCAATATGAAGCTTGTGCCTTATGCTAAGCTAAGCTAGCTGTTCCCTGACAGGGGTTTTATTAAAGCAGGATAGAGTTGCAAAGTGCAAAGAGCTATTTTGGGCGCACCTAATTCTGGAAGTAGATGAGTCATTCATTTTTTAGTTTTTGACAGTTGGAGCTCTTACAGGCTGGATGGAAATGAAACTCTTTTTTGTTCGAAATTCTTTAATAAAAAAAAACAAAGGGACAACTTGTATTCAAAAAAACGAAAATGGTAGACTCTAACCCTAACCCTAGATATTAATTTTCAACGAGACAGCAAATAAGCGTATTTCCTAAAATTTCCAAACTATTCCTTTAACAATAAAGCCACTATGTGTAGGATTTTCATTGGCTCCATCAGGTGGTAGAGTCAAGAATGTGAAACAAATGAGCTAAAAGCGACACATGAACAGCACCAGTTTTAATGACTTTCTTATTCTTTCACACATCTATGCCACTGAAATAATTGAAAAGGTGTTACATTAAAATTCTACACGTAGTGACTTTAGTATTTGTGCATGTAGCCTAAGTTTAGGCTACATGCACAAATGCTTGATTAGGTGTGTTTGATAACAAGGTATCATTATCCGACTGGAGTTATGGAATCATTATTTACTGTACTCTCTCTCTGTGGGTCCTGTGGGTGTAACTGTGCTCATTCCTTCCTGTTTTGCCAATCATACATGTTTTGTACATATTTTCCTTCATTTCTGTCTCACTCATGCTCTCTTTTCTTTCTCTCGCTTTTTATTTTACTTCTTGTCTTTGGTATATGTCTTTGACTGGATGCCACTCTCTCTCACTCCTATTCAGTTCAGTTTCAGTTCATTTATTCCATTACATTTATTTCCATAATATGGACATAAGTATTAAATACCAGTTTTTCTGTGTCTTTTTCTCATGTGTCCCTTATCAGCAGTGCCGGTGTCGTTCCCCCTGTCCTCTTTGTCTCTGCAGCCGGCCGATCAGAGGATGAGGGCAGTTTTCCTCAGGTGTAAGTATTCCCTCTACTTCTAAAACTCTCTCCATCTCTTCTTTAATCTTTTTCTTTCTCCTTCGTTTACTCTCTCACTCTCTGGTGCACCCATTCACTATGACCATCCTGCATGTCATTCCCCATTTTGCTCTCCTCTTCTCTTCCTCTGACCCTGTTTCCTCCTCCTGTTCCATCCTTTTCTCTTTCTTATTTCCATGTTTCTAGTTCAACAGTTAAAAGGGACCTGTTCGGAAATGTGAGAGCCCATTCTGGGTCCTCATCAATGATTGATGGCTATCATACTGTTTTTGTAACATCCATGTCTGTCATTAAGACCAGTGTCGTGTCCCAACAGAAACAAGTCAGCTGACGGGATGACAGCGTACCATTGCCATGTTAGGCATTAATAATTCATTTGGTCAGAGGTGGATTAAGGCCGTATGTGTCGTTTATCCCCCCTGTGCCAAAATGTTAGCTGAAAGCCTGGACGGCTTAATTAACATCTGTTGGTCAGTCTGTGTCCCACTCAACTCATAAAATCTTTCTTTCTTCTCTGTTTCCCTTCCTCCAGTTTCATGTCATCTATCCTTGGACCCTGATACAGCACACCCAACCCTGGCTCTCCTGGAGGGGCCCCAGGGTGCCCACTGTGGCGAGGAGCCCCAATCCTACCCCCCTCACCCGCAGCGCTTTGATTCAGTGGCCCAGGTCCTGTGCAGGGAGGGCCAGTTTGGTGGCGCCAGCTACTGGGAGGTGGAGTGGAGGGGCGGGGGATGGGTTGACATCGGTGTCACCTACCGAGGTATCGGACGCAAAGGTGGCGGAAAGCCCTGCCTGCTGGGGCGCAACGAGAACTCTTGGCGGATGAGGTGTACACACGCTGGATATGCTGCATGGCATGACAACCGCAAGACCACGGTGGCTGCACCGCCCTGTCCCAGAATCGGTGTGTTCCTGGAGCGCCAGAAAGGAGCGCTGTCCTTCTACAGCGTGTCGGACACAGTGGTGCTCCTGCACACCTTTCGTTGTCCGTTCTCTCAGCCGCTGTACCCAGCCTTCCGCCTGGACCTGGACTCCACGCTGCTCATCTGCCCCAATGAGGGAGGCAACGGACACCCAACCTAACCTTGCCCCCCACTCCTCACCCAGGACCCTACATTAAAATACTGCAGAAAAGGGCTGTTGGTTGGTAGAAGTTGCTGGTGCAGGAGCAACAATATCAGGAATCACAGTCAGGAATCAAACCCTTTTCTTTTTCTATACATATCTTTTTGCATAGTCTCTCCTTCTGTAAGTGTCTCTCTCTCTTTTTTTAATCATTTTTCAAAAAATGTAAATACCCTTTTGGATCACAGGCTGAGCTGTAAAGCATATATGCATTTTTCACAGCAAACATTAGGGCTTGTCATTGTAGGAAAAGCACAGGTGTTACTAATAACATTATCAATGGCTCTGTTCTGTCCCAGTAAGCCGTGACAGTGTGACAGTGTGACAGTGAGTCAGCATGCACAACATCAGGACACTGAGACTGAAACAGCTAAATGCAATATTCAGCCTCATTCATTTCTTTTATTTTCACCTGTGCTTTTCCTACTCTGACATGTTTAAATCGCTGCAGTGAAAAAGAATTCAGTGCACATTTTCTGAGCAAAGATATGGATAGAAACATGTGAAAACCATCTGTTCTTGAAAAAAGTATTCACCCCGGTTTGTGTTTTTAACATTGTTTACTTTGTACTAAAAATTAGTTGTAAGTACATTTATGGGAATTTTTTGTACATTGTTTAAGTATCAGAGGGTGGCTTTCTTATTTAACTACTTGAATACCCACAGCAAAAGACTTCTTCATCAACCTCACTGCCATGGGAAACCTGCAAAAGTGACCTCAGCATCAGATTTAGACTAATAAAAGGCCATATTGTAGCAATTTTCTTTATTCTTTGGTCATCTCTGACATGTTATTGATGCTGTTTGAGGTCATTTTCTTTTATGTGGGTGTGTTTTTGTGAACACTGCATTGTACTGCATTGTCTTTTAAGTAGAATACCTTGAATTAAAGTAATCGTTTGATATTTGGGAAATATTATTATTTGCTTTCTTGCTGAGAGTTAGATGAGAAAAATGAGACCACTCTCCTGTCTTTACATTAAATAAGATACCACCAGCAGCCGCTTAGCTTAGCTTAGCACAAAGAGTGGAAACAGGGGAACCAGCGCTCAAAGGTCACAAAGTCCAGCTACTGTTTCCAGACTCTGAGCTAAGCTGAGCTAGGCTAAGCTATGTAGCTGCTGTTGGAGGCTTCATTTTTACTGTACAAACATAAGAGTTGGTGGGGCGCCCAGGTAGCTCACCTGGTAATTCCCAAAATGTTGAACTATTCCTTTAAGGCTGCATTCACATTGCAGGTCTTCATTCTCAATTTTAAATTACTGTTAATTTCAGTTTTTTTATATTATCATATAATATTTGTGTCAGTATATAAGTAATATTCAGTAACAATTTGCGATTACATATTACATACATGCTAATGCTGAATGTTAAAGCCACCACAACCTGGCAATAACATGGTGACCCATGGTGAATGATTTTAAATGTACTTACTGTCATTGCAATACTGGTTAATTATGTTTATCAGAAACGTGCTTTGCATGCTTTCAAATCCAATCCTATTACTGTCTCATATCCAATCATATCTAATCCAGTCCAGTCTTATTATTATCTTATATCATTCATGGTTAGAAAAATGTTACTTTAAACTGTTCACATGAATAAAAGAATGTCAGGTGTTTAAGAAGAATCAGAACAAGAACTTAAAGAGTCTGCCACTGTTTCCCTTGACCCCAGTATCCTTCTGGAAACTGTTTGATTGTAACGTTACTAGGGATAGGGATCCACTTGCAATGCTAGTTGTAACTCGATGTTTGGAAGCCATACTGTATGACATTGTCTTCCTATGCCTCATTGAAGTTTTGGTTTTGAATGGTGCTATTCCAGAGGAGTGTGATCACTTGACCGAGCACTGTGTGAGGCTTTTAAACCAAACTATTTGTGAAATGAAAATGTCACACGTGGATAAACTATTTTAATTCCAAAGACACAGCAACATCACACAAGTACATAGAATCCAATTATTGACTTTCTTTGTGAAACATTTTTCGAGGGCACATTCAAAACTAGAAATAAAAAACAAGAGCTTCATTAAAAAAATAACATATTGCACATATTACTAACAGAAAGCCTAAAAGGTATTACATCTATGCTACACAATACCTTGAAGTTACAATTCCACACAGGCATTTCTGGATTTATCAATCCAAAGTTAGAAACTATTTTTTTTGCCATGAAGTGCATTATTCCACAAGCTGTAGGGCTGACAGGAACTGAACTGTCCATGCTGGTCTGTAAAATTTTATCTTGTAGCATTGTCTCCACCTGTTTACTCACTGTGCTTTAATTACTGTTCCTTAATGTGACTGTAAAATGTTGTAATTGTCTGAGTGTTGCTTTTTCCGAGGTGAGTTCATTCCACCTTGGCTTGCAATAAACTGATCTATGGAGGTCCGAATTTGCGGGTCTGAGACTGTTTTCTATTGTGAACCTGAAACATTAGTACACGTTCACAAGAATTTATCAGTGAGAGGCGTTGTTACCACAGCTAAATACTGCCTTTATTATGCACTAAGCTTAAGTTATGGTAGTGTTGATCCAGTAATTGATAACAGTATGATCAGTTTTTGTACTTTACATCTAAGAAAACCCTTTCTCATAAAAAAGACCTTAATTTAAATTAAAAAAACAATAGGATAGAATACTGTGAATCAGTAATGCACCCTCCTCTAAATACATTATGTGTGGTGTCCCACAGGGCTCTACTTTAAGCCCCATCTTATTCTTACTATATGCTTCCCGTCATTTATTATCAACAGCCTCAAATTCTTTTCACTGCCATGCGAATAACATTCAGATGTGACTTCTTTTAAACCCCCAAAAACGTCAACTGTCTTGGAGAAAGTGTGTTGTTGTTTTTTTAGATTTATTACCAAAATCCAGGGATTCTTTTTATGTTTTTGTTATGTTTGGGTTTTGTTGCCTTTGACAGTGAGTATAGTGAGATCGGGGAGGACAGTTTAGATGGTGCGAGGGTTGAGATAAGTTCAGTTGACATAAAAAAATAATTGACAACAGATTTGGAAATCAGTTAGTCATGTAAGTAATTTATTACACCAAACTGCCAAACATTTTCTGGTTCCTATTCCCCAAATGTGTCTAGATATAGGCTATTCAATTGGGGTTTTTGGTTTTTTTTTTAACCCCCCAAAACAAAACAAAAGTTAGATGTACACTGTGACATTTGTTTTACCAGTTATGATTAACTGATTAATCCTTTATAGTCGCTTGAATATTTAAAAGATCAATCAATTGCACAGCCAGCATTTCTAATACATTCCAAATATGTTTGTCCACAAATGTATGTTCTGCCATCAACACCATATGGTTTGGTTTGAGTATGTTTCACTATGAGTTGACAAAAACACTGTGAGGTGAGCAACTACAAATAATGTGGCTTAGCCTCCGTGTGCCTGCAGAGTTTGGTCCACGGTGCTGCCTGACAGTCTCAACCGAGGGAACAATACTCCCTCTAGTCTTGTCACGTGAACCCGCTGCACATAAACAGATGTCATATGATTTGAGGTTTATTTTCCAACATGGCGGCCAGGTCGCAGCGGCTGGTCGTCGCTCTCCTGTTCATCTTCAGCGGCGTTTTAAGCTTTCCTCTCGGCCAGGAAACCAAACCGACTGCAACCTGCGGATACGAGGTCAGCTGTGTTTACGCTTCTGACATTTTATGAGTGTATTTTATCTTTTTAACATCACAACAGCTGGATTAACCAGAGGTTTACTTTCAGTTTCACACATCCGCCTTTCTGCTTGTCACTTGTTTGTTTGAGGAACAGAGATTAAAACTGAAAGATGATTTGTGTCTCCTTTTATATATATATATATATTTTTTCTGTGCTGACTTTGTTTGTTTGTTTGTTTGTTTGTTTGTTTGTTTGTTTGTTTGTTTGTGTGTGTGTGTGTGTGTGTGTGTGTGTGTGTGTTTATAAAGTCTGTCATGCACCCAAGCCAACATGCTGAGTCCACCTGGTGCCTCACACACATGATGATGTGGCTGGCTCAAGACTGTTGACAGTATTCTATGGAGGTCAGTCTGATAAACACACAACAAAACAAACAGTGATGGAATGGTAATCCAGTACTTTCTGTTTAAAAATTACCCTAGAAGTGTGTAAAGTAGTTAAAATTAGCTCAGCGTTCACTACTACGCTGTAAATGACATAACCACATTTATTATAGTAACAATGCTGACATGTTACTGTAACATGAGTGAGTCTTTGATAGCTTTAAGACAAACACTGAATTTATTTCACCATTTTCTCGCTTCCACTCTTTTTTTGGAGGAAATAAACCTTTATTTACATCCAGAAAGAACCGACAATGAGTACAGCTCTGCTTTTACAGGTGTGGAAGAAGGAAAAGTAATGTAATATGCATTTTATTCATGCACTTTGTTCCTTCGTTCGTCGTGTTAACAGTTTTGTCTCCTCTTTCTGGATAAAGGTGTGTTGGAAACGATCATGTCAGCTCCCTCAATTGCATTTAATGTCATTTGCTTCTGTCAGGGTCTTTACTAGCAACGTGGTGATAAAGGTTTTATAGTTTTTAAGTCGATTAACAATCATGTGTCTTTTTATAGTGGAAACGCAGCGTGTTCTGCACGGTGAGTGTCATCGTCTTCTTGTGTGTGGTAATAGCTAAGGCGAGATCATCTGCACTGTAAGATAGACAGATAGGAGTGTGTGTGTGGGGGGGGGGGTAATGTTTTTCAATATGTTACTGCAGTGTAAGCACAGTGTTTTGAATTTTAGGGTTAAAGCATTTTAAAATATATAAAAAATAATTAGTTTTGCTGGTGCCATGAAAGCATCTATACAATGACGAGGACTGAATCCTTACAGCTTCTTAAAGTTGTGATTCCTACGTTAAAAAATCTTGTCACTTTTGTCCTCAATCTGTTAGAGATGGGAGCTTATCAATTTCTTTAATTGATCCCAAACGAGCAGCACGACTATTATCGAGGGTAAATAACTTAGACAGTAACATTAGCGCCGTGCAGGAAACTTAAATGAAAACATTGCTGTACAAATATTCTCTCATTTCAAGGGGTGGGAATCGAGAACCGGTTCCAGTTGAGAACCTGTTCCACAATCAACAGTGGAGCTTTCTACACTGTGTTCATACTCTCTTGTGAAAAAAATACTGAAAAACTGCATAGGCCTGTTTCTTTTTTTATTGAGAATCGGACAGATATCAATAAAATCGTATCAATTCTGATCCCTAAAATCAGTGTGTGTTTGTCTATCTGTGTAGATCGTAATGACATCCAGCATGCCGGGGTGCAGTACATCCTGGACTCAGTGGTGGATCAGCTACTGAAGAATCCAGACCGGAGGTTCATCTATGTGGAGACGGCGTTCTTTTACCGCTGGTGGAAACAGCAGAGCTCCAGCATGCAGCAGACCGTCAAGAAACTGGTTAATGAGGGTACACGAATCAACCCTGTACATTTACACCAGAATAGTTACATTCCTGAGTTAATGGTTACATATCTGACTGAACTCTTCTCCCTGCCTTCCCCTCCCCCTGCCTTCCCCTCCCCCTTCCTCCAGGCCGTCTGGAATTTGTGAATGGCGGCTGGTGCATGAGTGACGAGGCCACCACGCACTACAGCGCCGTCATTGACCAGATGACCATGGGCCTGAGGTTCCTCAATGACACTTTTGGGCCTTGTGGTCGCCCTCGTGTCGCCTGGCACATCGATCCCTTTGGCCACGCCCGCGAACACGCCTCCATGTTTGCACAGGTAGTTTATCTTAAAGGAATAGTTAGACATTTTAGGAAGTACACGTCACTGTCTTGCTGAGAGCTAGTTTAGAAGTTGTGGTTTTTACAGAGGGGTAATGTGCTGGACCATTTCTTGCCTTGGCGTGAATGAGTCCTGTTGTCACCATGTGGTTGCCAAGCAAGTAGCGGAGACTTCAGGAACACTTTGGTTCAAACAAACAAGAAATAAAATGTTGACTAGTGAACTTTAAAGGTGCTGGTAGGCAGATTCTGTTTCCCTTTAGACTGAGCCAGTCTAGCTGTTTCCCCTTGTTTTCAGTCACGCTAAGCTAACCTAGCTTCCTATTTGCTGTACGGACCATAGAGCAGAATCGATCTTCTCATTTACTTCAAGAAAGAGACAACCAACATTTCCTTTAAGACAAATGCTACAGTATGTATTGCTTTAGCCTTCGTAAGCTGGAGGCCCTCCAGTTGAACATCCGTCCCTGAGCTTTCGACCGACCGTTTCCTGTGTATTTTGTTCCAGATGGGGTATGACGGCTTCTTCTTTGGTCGCCTGGACTACCAGGACCGGGCTCGCAGGAAGAAGGACAAGGAGCAGGAGCTTTTGTGGAGGGCCTCTGACAGCCTCACACCACCCATGGCTGACCTCTTCACCGGTAGCAAACCTCTGACACATACACAAATAATCCCTCTCTTCTATAATAAAAAGAAATATTTTTCCACTGGTATAATCTTTTTTTTTTTTGTAATTTGATTGAACTGACCCTTTAACCTTTGCCCTCTGCCCCCCCTCTCCTACCCAACAGGGATTCTTCCCAACGGGTACAACCCTCCTGAAGGATTTTGCTGGGACCAGTCGTGTGATGACCCACCAATCAGAGATGACCCTGACCTGGAGGACTATAATGTTGATGATGTGGTGAGGCGCTTCTTCGCCATCGCCAATAGTCAGGTTAGACACACACACGCACACACACACACACACACGACCACGCACTCTCCCTAACATAAACACACCATATCTCATAGGGGAATTTGTAAAGGATATGATGACTGATACGGACAGAAGTGAATTACAAGCTGCATTAACAGCCTACAGCCAATAAATACAACTGTTAGCAGTCACAAGATGCCAGCATTTAATATGACAAGAAATCAGAAAAACTAGCATGAGATGTTGACTGAGTGATATGATTTGATGTGCAAGTGTGGTACATTATCTACAAAAAATGCTCACATAACTGCTTTCTCATGTTTTTTTATTACCTCTTTGTAACCATTACTTCTCCTCATCTCTTTGCTATCTCAGGCTACAGTGTATAAGACCAATCACATTATTATGACCATGGGCTCAGACTTCCAGTATGAGAATGCCAACCTGTGGTACAAGAACCTGGACAAGCTGATCCACTACGTGAACGCCCTGCAGGCGAATGGCAGCAAAGTCAACGTGCTCTATTCTACCCCCTCGTGTTACCTTCAGGAGCTGCACAGAGCAAACCTCACCTGGTAGAATGAACATTATCACTTAATGAGATTATTGGAGTAACAGTATCAGAATTATACCCACAATAACAGTATAAAGAGCTGCCTTGTGTATTTTTGCTGCAACTTCATCCTCTTTCAACCCAGGGCGTTGAAGATGGATGATTTCTTCCCCTATGCAGACAACGCTCACAATTTCTGGACCGGCTACTTTACCAGCCGACCTGCACTGAAACGTTATGAGAGGATCAGCAACAGCAACCTGCAGGTAGTTTGAGTTTGAGGCCAAACATCGAATAACATTCATTTCAAAGTTACAACAGTTTAATCAGCCCAACACCGGGAAACTGCGCTCACACTCAAGATCCAGCTTAAATTTATCAGTTCATAACCAACAACCTCTTTCTCCACCTATCAATTATCAGGTTTACACCTCTTCGACCACGGCATTCTGTACCAACGTCATGATTGCCCATTTCCAAAGTGTATAAAAGGTTTAACTTTTGAACTCTACTACTTTTAACTTCTTTTTCTTTTAACTGTAACCATCTAGACTTTTAGTGTCCCTCCTCCAGAAACCCTGATCTGAATCCAGACCATTATGAATTCTTTTTATCTCTCACAAAAACACACACCATTTTGCTCACGCCCTAAAGCGGAAGATCCATTGGTACGTTCACAATCTAACCTCCCTGGAAAATAATGATACCAAAGTTATCAATTAACCAGCACATTCCCAACTCAAACGGTGGTCATGATCAGCCTTCTAATACAATTGTCTTATTATTTATGAAAGATCTACAGTTTTATCCATCAGGAAAGCCATTCTTTCTCACACCATTTTTACGCAAAGTCGCACAGAAAAGTCCCAACCACCACAAAACACTACCTCAGATGCTACTAACTCTTCAACATTTCAGTTTTATTTGAACTTTCACACTGCATGACTTTCCAACGGACCTATAAACTAGTGTACATTATTATTAATTCTACTGTATTTAACGATTTCGTACAGATCAACATTTTCAAAAACATGTTAATCCCACAGACCTTCCACTGAAAAAATAAACTGAAATGGGACTTTTTAAATAAGCCCAAATTTGATTGTTTAGCAAACACTTTATATAATCCTCCCCAACACAACAACATACGAAAAATAGAATTTAAATAGTAACAAATTCACATAATCAATTTTTCTTTATTAAAATAACATTTCAGTTCATTTTTTTGATTTCCAGAATGATCTGATTACACTTTTCTGAAAACACGTTTTCATCCCTACAGTAAAATACAAAAACTCTATACAGTTACAAATATAACTCAAAAATTATACATACAATTATACATAACGTTGACACAATAACCTTTATACTTCAAAACCTGACAAATGTTACCAGCCTTTTATCTACCTCCCTTTGCGATTTTCTACTTTCTCCTTTCCCGACACTTTTTTCTCATTTGTCTTGACCACCATCTCTCTTCACAACAATCACAGTGAACCTCAGATTTACTAATTACAAAGTACAAAAAAAAAAACTTTAACATTTTAACGTGCCTGACGTTATTGAATCACATGTTACAAAAGACTTTTCCAGCGAGTTAATAATATACGAAAATATTCTTCCCGTTACCAAGCCATAAAAATTTTTACTTTAAAATAAAAACAATCCATATCGAATAATCCCTCCGCCCCAACACCTCTGTTCTTGATGCTGACCACTAAGACCTCCAGCTTTTACCCAATCTCAACAATAACCACAATCCACATAAATCTATCCACCCATCCAAGTATTCCTTGTACACCTATTAGATATCAAAGAACATTATACATACAATGCTTTCCCATATCATTCAGACCCTACTAAATCCATCAACGATGAACAAATAACATCCAACATTCAAATTTCAACCTAATCTGACATTATATACATCTCCCACTTTACTATACATCTCTTCCAAAGTTTCCTAATTTGACATAATTTTATTTCATTTTCCTCAAACCAAAAACCGACCAGTTTCTTTCCACCTTCATCAACGTTTCAGTCATCGTCGTTAAACGGAAAAAACAAATAACCCACTCAACCTTGTCGATCTGTCTTCAACGGTAAGAGAAATCATCATCTTCAACTCCCTTGGTTGAAATATATAATTCACAAAAAGACACAAGCAGCTCTTTTTTAATACTGTATTTTTTTATAATCTATACTTTTACCCCAAATAATCTCATTTAATGATAATGTTCCATTCTACCATTGATTTGCCTCCCTTCAGCTCCAAATAAACGAGTTTTTATGAATAATCACTTATGGCTTCTTCCATGTCTCCCTGTCATTTCTGTTCACTACGGAGCAGCGTCCATTTCCTGTGCCACAACATGTGCATCTCGCATACGAACTCGAAGCTGAGCCATTTGTTCATAAAGTAATGATTTTTATACACTTAGCCTTAGATATCGCAACATAATGAGTAAAGTAAGTTTAGCATAATAGGTAAAAAAAAACATGAAAATATTTTGGATCAATTTTTTAAAAATTTACCACACTTTACATCGATATCATCACTCACCTATTCAACATTTCCAATTCATCTTTCTATGTCTTGCAGTATTAAATCGGCACTTTACTTCGAACACCATTTTAACTTCATGCTTAGCTGTTTCAATCATCCTAAGTCAACTTCCTGGTCCATTACAGTCATCATATCCTCTTCAAACGTCCCTAAATGTTGTTTTTACTACATATCCTTGTTTTTGTTTGTTGCTGCTGTCGTTTGCTAACCCCTGACCTGAGTCTCAGGTGTGAGAGGCGCGCGGCAACCCACAAGTCATCAACCATTATATCCGTCCCCATGAGGCACCTTTTCTCAATCACACACGTCCATCAAAATCCTTCAAGACGTGGGGTACCCTTAATAACCCGCTTGTTTTTAAGTAATGGTTTAATGCAAATACATAGTCACGCGTCAACAACACCCCAACAACAAAAACACCACAGAAAGGTATACGCCATTTCAAAAAAGGGTTCCTATGTAATCAGACCCATCGTGCGATTTTCTATGCTGTCAAGTTTGTCTACTTGAAACTCACCATGTTTTGGCTTTTTATTCGCGGTCAACCCTCCACAAAAAGCCCTCCACGCCTTTCTCTTCTTCCTTCGATCGCGTTCTTGTAGTGCCAATCGACCCAGATAAGAACCGTCATACCCACTCGGAAAAGTCTCTCCTTCACACAACCAACCACTAGAGTATCAAAACACAGTAGGGATTCTCCGACATGGCTAATGGACTCTCTTCCTTCGACTACCAATTACGCCGCGCTGTCCCACACCATAAGAATAACCAAGAGCATCGACCGCCTTTCTTAGTTCCTCTTACATCCCTCCACAACACACCCATATTTCTTATCTTCAGACCGTTTATCAAACCTCTACACAACAAAGATTAACTTCCTCTCTTTCTCTAAGTAAAAGAAAAAATTTTCACTAACCCAT
>NW_023339729.1:26932536-26940909 GCF_004916995.1 Morone saxatilis | reverse complement strand
AGAGCACAACTCTTTGTCTCCACCTGTTGATGGCATTAGTCAGTGGATTCATCCTCTGGGACCACGCATGTCTGTACTAACTGTCATATTGCTCCATCTAATAGTGTAAAAATACTTGACTCTGGTGACTACTTTAACTGTGGCTTTGTGTCTTTTGCAGACTTGTAACCAGCTGGAGGTACTTAGTGGTCCGGCCTCCAGGAAGGGACCCTTTGGGGAGGGCGACAGCCAGACCATGAGTGAGATTTCTTTTTTATTCTTACAGTAAAACACCACTGATCATGGCATCTGGCTAGAAGCGGGAAGAATCCATTGTGTTTACGTCACATCTATACCTCGCTGAGAAAAGATTAAAGCCAAATTATTAATAACTCAGCACATCCCAACTGTCAAACTGTCATAATCCTCAATGTCACAATGGTCTTAGTATTAGTAAATCTGACAGGTTTGTGCTGTCATTGTCAGAGAAAGCCATGGCGGTGGCTCAGCACCATGACGCAGTGTCGGGCACAGAGAAGCAACACGTAGCAAACGACTACGCCAGGAGGCTAGCTAACGGCTGGCAACATTGTCAGGTATTTGAAGCTTCACACGGCATTATCTTGCTCAACGTGATCCTGTATAATTATGTACTAATATTTTGAGTTAATTTGCTACTGTAGTAGAGTCTTTGTATTTTCTGTACAGGAGTGCAACAGTGTTTTCAGAAACAGTGTAATCCACAGACCTCATCCTGAACAAAATGAAACTGAAATGTTACTTTTACTAAGCAAATGATTTAGCTGAAACTACTTGTTATATTATGTACTTTTTATGTCCATTGTTTTGTGGATTTGTGGAGAATGTAACGCACCTTTGATTTCCCTCTCAGGTTTTGGTCAGTAACAGTCTGGCTGCTCTGAGTGGCTCATCTGCTGAGCGAATGTACTGTGACAACCTCAACATCAGTGTGTGTCCTCTCACCGAGTCCAGCAAAAAGGTGATACAGACATACACAACATACACTTGCTGTCATTGATTTTTACTACTAGATGAATTCTGCTAACTTTCAGAACTCAGCCATAACATAATCTAATTCAAACTATAAAATCAAGTCTTAAACCAAACCATTGGCCCCCATATACACAACAAAGGCACACACATACACACACACACTCATGGAGACTGGATATTAGACATTTCTTTGTGGAATCTTCCAAGACATGTTTGTAAATAAATGTGAATCTTAAATGAAAAAGGATATCTAGTGTAAATCTGAACTATATATACACTTATTAATATAACATACAATACACAATATTAATATTGATAATATTGATTACTATAACAATGCTCAACCTCACCCCGTCTTTCTCAGTTTTCAGTCAACGTTTACAACCCTCTCGCTCGCCCAGTCACTTGGCCGGTCAGGCTGCCGGTGAATGGAACAGCATACGTCGTCTCAGATGCTAACGGCAAATCTGTGGACTGCCAGGTCAGTGTGTGCGACAGCATTAAGTACGAGGATCCCAGGATCCCATAAGTAATCCACTTCCTACAGGATTCAGTTTATACTTTTATTCCTAATCCTTTTGTTTTAAGATTTAAATCTCTTTTCTTTCCACTGGAAATGTGAAGCTCTCTCCGTGTCTGTGTTCCAGGTGGTTCCCGTGTCCGCAGCCACCCGGGAGGTGAGGAGAAACCGGGGCTTCGCTGTCAACGAGCTGGTCTTCCAGGTACAGGCTCCACCTCTTGGCTTCACCACCTACTCTGTGTCCCTGCTTCAGGACGGGCCCCCGCCTGCCTCAACGCAGCACCGCACGCCCACGGCCATCCAGAACAAGGTCTTCACCGCAGCACACTTACACTTACACACTTACTCTGTGTTGCACCATGGGAAATAAGTGCATCATGCTTTACAGACAGGAGTCATTTCTTTTTAGCTCTGGATAATTTTAAATGATTTTATTTCAAAAGTTTTCTACTTTCAGAAATTCAGAAAAAAATCATATCATCAATCATATACCATTACAAAATGGGTAACAGACAAACTTACTTGTTCACAGAATGGAGCATTAGAAGTTATTGCGTTGATGAATTTCTTTAAAAAAAAAAAACAGCTAAATGAAGGGCTAATCCTGTACACTTTATACACTTGACTTGTACATGTATGTATGTATGTATGTATGTAAGTAAGTGTTCTCTCTGATAACTTGTGTGTCCACCTGCCCCAGTTCCTTCGTGTGACCTTTGACCCCGACACCGGCCTCTTGAGCAGCCTCAGCAACCTGGAGACCAAACAGACCATCAAACTGACACAGAATTTCTACTGGTTAGTGTCTCTGACTGAATTACACACAAACCCACCTGCAGATGACCGTTTGTGTAACCTGCTGTTTATTACAGGATTATTTTTAATGTGCGTTTCTGTGTGTTGCATGTTCCAGGTACAACGCCAGTGACGGTAACAATTCACAGAGTGACCAGCCTTCAGGTGCCTACATCTTCAGACCCAACTCCTCCACACCCTTCCTCATCAGCAAGACGGCCAAGACGGAGACCATTCAGGTGGAGAGCGAGCAGCATTGCAGCCACATTTACATTCAGCTTTATCCCATCCTAACCCTCATTAAAATGTTAGGTTTAATTAAAAAAGGACAATTGAGTTGATTACATGGCTTTATTTTGATTTATTCTACGTATTCATAAATAACAGGCTGCTGTTTGTATCGGATGATGTCAGGCTACTGTGATTTCAAATCCAATAATTACCACCAGTCTGCGTCAGAAAGATGTTTAAAAATGATTATTAATGTATGTTTGATCCATCCCCCGTCCCTTCCCTCCAGACCTCTGGTGTGCAGGAAGTGAGGCAGTGGTTTGCTCCCTGGGTGTCTCAGGTGGTTCGTCTCTATACCGACAGCAAAGCTCTGGAGCTGGAGTGGACAGTCGGACCGGTGCCCATTGAGTGAGTGTGTGTTTGTCACATACACAGTAAAGTGGTTAGTCTGCGTATATGTTGGCACATGTACAGGCACAAACATTTTATTTTTAGGCTGCATTTGTAGGGATTTTGACTATTTCATTGTTCATTGTTTCATTTATATATGTGTTCGTTTGTAGTTCTGATCATTTAAGTGCTGAATCGTGGCCAACATGCCTCGCTTCATCTCTCACTCTCTCTCTTTATCCATCAGTGATGACCTGGGGAAGGAGGTGATCACCCGTCTAGACACCAGTATTAAAACCTCCCAATATTTCTACACTGATTCCAACGGCAGAGAGATGCTGCAGAGGAAGTAAGCTTGATAGATTATTTATTTTTATGTTGAAAGTAACATTTAGCAGATGTTACTTACAGTTTTTTAAAGGTCCCATATTTTATAAAGAGTTTCCCATGTCGTTTGTGATTATAAAGCAGGTCTAGGTGCTATATAAATACTTTGAAACTATCAAAAGGCTCCATCCTCAGAAAAATGCACACAGCCTGTGTTCAGAAATTGTGCCTATAAATGAGCTGTCAGGACTTCCGTAAGGTTGTGATGTCTTAACTATACAATGACTGCCCTCAGCCATGACCCCAGCACGGCCCAGCATGCCTGTGGTTGGCCTGGTGCATCAGTCAGAAAACAGAAAGCCAATCAGAAAAGAGGCTGGTTATTGTTAATGACGCAACACACAACACCTGGTTCTTGCTAGAGCTCTAGGGCGAAGCGTGAGAATGGAGATGTAAAACTATATTGAGATAGTTTTTGGTACTTCAATTGGTTCTAATTTGGTACAAATATATCTTCTTATGGATATCCAGACATCAAATAAAACACCAGAAAAGTGCAAAATAATGGGACCTTTAAGCACACATAGAAAACGATTTACAGATAGGTCATTTTGCATAATCAGTCAACAATTGATCATGATCGCACTTACACTTAGACAGCCACAGGCTATAATACATGTACAATACTTGACCAGCTGTTGTTACCAAATTTGTACAAAGTCGTGATGTGTTTTATCCCCTGCCGCCCATATCATAGTGTCTTGTTACAAATGAGCAATTATTAACCAGGATGAATTAATTGTTCCTCTGTGGTGACTACCCAGTAATTCAGGATTGTCTCAAACAACTCCCCTGGACATTTATCCCTGCCTGTTTGTAGAAATGAGAAACCTTGATTCCTGGTGTGACACCGTCAGGTACTTCAGAGTTTGAACTCTAACTGAATAAAATTTAAGGGAAAATTTCAGTAAAACCAGATCTATAATCTTATTTGTTTTTTTGATATGTCAGATAGTTCCTGGTTTAAATGTTTGACTATTTTATTCAAAGTTCTTCATAGTATGGCTGATGGGTGTTGGCAGTGTTTTAAGTTGACAGTGTTTTCAACATTTGGGGAAATATGCTTAATTGCTTTCTTGCTGAGACTTAGAAGATTAATACCACTCTCATTTTCTCATCTAACTCTTGGCAAGAAAGTGACTAAGTATTCCCCGGAATGTTAAGCTATTCATTTCATTTTTGAGACCCAAGGCTCTCTTGGTTAAACGAACAAAAGATTTTTACAGAAAAACATGTTTAGGTCCCTCAAAGTAAGATATCGTTTTGGTATTGATGCCAAACATTAGGTATCATATCAGCATTAGTATAAACAATATTAGATTTTAGAGCTGTGTTGTTGTGGAAGGTTTTTTTTTTTTTAAATACTACCAGTGTGACTAGTGGTGTATGGTTTCTTTTTTCGCAACTTGCTTCTTTTACAGTTACAGCTTCTGAGCAAACCAAACAACTACAACAAGCTTCCAGGATTTATACTACCTCTCTACTATTGTATCCATTCTGACACATAATTTCAGAGTGAAAAAAAAGTATAAGCTGGTGGAGTCAGTGTTATCTTTTGCTTACTATAACACATTAGCAGCAGAAAAGACAGGGAAGATTTTACTAGAACTGAACAAATAGTACAACACATTGTTTATAATTAGATTCAGTCTGAGCAAACATCTGCAGGATCAGCAAGGGACCAAAAACTTGCTTTTTCATGCTGAGAAAAAACTACCCTAGAAAACATAACTACAAGACTGACAATTACTTGTCCAATGTTTTTTCCTTTCCGTTTTTTTAGTGCCTGTCTTGACTGATGTGGCTTGACTTTTCTTTCTTTGAACCTTCGCGACAACCTCTTAAAGCCTTTTTATTTCCTGCCCTTTCACACTGCGGGAGCAATTACGCTGCTTCCATTTCATCTTGCCTATGAGTCCACACTTCACATCTTCTGCACCCAGATGACAGGATGTTGATGAGGAGTTTCGGGGCAATTTCCGAAGTCTGTCTGAACAGCATTGTTTCTTCAAATCCTGCTGACAGCTGGTCCATGCAGTGAGTTGTGTGTGGCCTTGGGTCTCTGCACTGTAAAAGTGAGAACATTGAAGGAGCAGCTACCTTTGAATCCATATGACTTTGTCCCCACTTTGAGGGGAGAGAGTCGTTGTGTTTTGTGTCTGTGTTTGGATTCAGGCTCGTAGTAGCTACCACTGAGGGCACTGAGGTCATGGCCTTTTTGATTTTGATTTTGTAATCACTTTTGCTCTCTAATGCTGCACCTCCATGTATCAGAATATTTGCATACATGAAATGAGGCACAGATAGATACAGTAATTTTGTGTCCAGTGATTATTACCAAAATGTTTCAGGGTTACCTCATTTATTACTATATTCCATTGATCAATAATGAGAAATGACCTCTTCTTTTTATTTTATTGCAAGTAAAAATTACATTTACAGTATTTTATCTCTGTAAAGGACATATTATGTATTGGTCATTTAAAGACATATTAGGCTTGTGTGTTTTTTCAACAATGTTATATAACTTCCTTGAATCTGTGGAACATGTTAGTATTTTTATTTTTTGCAAAGAAATAAGTTATTGTAATTTTACAAGTCAAAAAAAAAATCCCAGCACCTCTTTCTTCCCTTGTATTGAACACACCATTTTTAGTGGGTGTAGCACCAATAAGCAGCAATAAGAAACTTATTTGAAAATAAGTCATTTAAATTGTGCCATATAAATTCCTCATCTATGTGTTGGTGCTGACATTATTTCCTAAGTCATTACTGATGCTTTTTTTACACAATGTAACTGTAAAATGTTCTTAGGGACATGCCCCCAAACCCATAGTGGGACTAGAAATCCTGACCTCAGTATTTCTAAAATCCTGGCTACGTCGCTGTTTAGAACAATACTTTAAGCCTCAAAGGAAAATTCTGATTGTTCATCTTCGAGCACTTAACATTCATCTTCATTTGCATGCTTCTGTGGGAATTCCAAATTAATTCTCTCCTCCTAGAATATTGAAGCTGGCGGCATTGAAACTACAAATATTATCTTTTATTGTGGATATAACGTATTTATGGCTTTGTTTATGACTGTGAGAGCTGATTTGCATAAAAAGAACTATCTGAATTGACCCTCTTTAAGTCAGGCTGCAGAGAACATTTAGTGTAATTTTGGATTGTGCAGACTGTTGGGGTGCTTTGTACAACAAATATATATGAATGCTGTAGACCTCATCTGGCTTACTGTAGATGTACAACTTTCTTTGTGTATTCTGGCTTCTGTGAATGGGTTAAAGACCATACATTATGTCTACTGTATGTGTTCCACCTAATGTCAAATGTAATATGGTGCTTTCTAATAAGGCGTCCTTTACAAAATGGTCATAAGTTGAAAATATGTCTTTATTAATGATAAATAACACTTTCACTGATAAACTTTGGGGTTTTCAGCTTGTGAAAAATAATTTGACTGATTAGACTTGATATAAATAAAACCCTTTTCAATGCCTTGTTAACATTTGTAACTGCAGAACTGAAGAAAAGCAAATTCATCAGGGTAAGCTGAGTACACACTTGAGTTATTAGGCTGTATGCGTGTGCACTGTTTTGAACAACAAACACTTGTTGATTTGAATCAGAAGCCCAATAATAGAGAGACATAAATACCAAATTCCACAAATAAAAAAATTCCCTGTAACAAACATGGACATCGGAACATTTTCAAAATGTTCTTCCTTTTCTTTGTCCATTTACCTTTTAACACACATTATTTTTTTTACTTATTTTCATCATTCTCATTTTACTCTATTTAAATTAACTAATTTGCTTCTATTTAACTTTATCAAACTTCACACTTTTATTTCCCACTCATTTATCTGTCATTATAAATTTTCAATTTTCAGTATTAAGTATGCAGCTGCCTGTATACTAAATGCGTACATTGATACATGGTGCTTTGGAAGCACAAAGTAAAAATCATTAGTGAGAGATGAAAATGTAACAGATTGACCGTCTTGCTTTGTTAAGTTCGTGGGGTGGGTTTTAAACAGCTTTCACACTAACCAAAAGTGGCAGAATTTCTCAAACCTCACAGAAGCATCCATCCATCATAGAGACTGCTGCACTTTACAGTGTTTGTGCACATTGGTAGTGACAGTTTTTTTTAAAGTTTGTCCTCCGTTTCCATTTGCAGGTGGTATTTTTGAAACCCGGGAGAGTGAGTTAGTGAGTATGGATGAGCTGGCATTCAAGTTTGCTGTAAATAACATAAACCGCAACAAGACCCTGATGCCCAACACTACTCTCACCTACGACATTCAGAGGATCAACCTGTTTGATGGCTTTGAGGCTTCAAGAAGAGGTAGCGACTGAATGCTAAGTGATAACAACATAATCACCTAAATCATTCTGTGAAAAGATAAGTGCTCTGAAATAGTTAGGATAAAAGGAAAATGAGAAATTACAGAGGCTGCAGGTTTAAAGGGATACTATTTTCTCTTATTATCCAGAGTGGGACAATTTCATTCATGTCATTTTGATGTCTGTTTGCAAGCTTAATTACTAGATAGCATACAGGGAATAAATAGCATCTCTGGGTCAGGAAATGCACTTCAAGTTTTTGTAAACATGAGGTGTAGTTATGTATTTATTAAGTTTCTAATTCCATAAAAAATATATTAAGTGGATGGAAAATCTTTTTTTCTCACTTAATTGATAATAATTAATTAATAAGGGAATGTCATCCAGTCCCTGCTGTTTAGAGTTAACAGTGGAGTAATAAGTACCCAGATCATTTACTAGTAGGTAAAAGTAGAACTACCATGGTATAAAAATATTCTAGTACAAGTCCAGAATTCAAAAGTACAAAAGTATTATCAGTTATCAGAATATTATATTATTATTAATAATTCTTATTAACAATGTATTATTCTGTTTGTATCACTAACAAATGTTTTAATGAGCATTTTAATTAGATTTTAATTTAAGGTACACTGTATACTACTGGGTCATATCATATAGGCATATTTTATGTCCTGAAATGAAGTGTGTATATATATATATAT
>NW_023339729.1:26928997-26932436 GCF_004916995.1 Morone saxatilis | reverse complement strand
TGAACACACACAAAAACACACACATAAAGTATCTCTCCCTCTTAACTCCTCCTCCCCTCCTCCCCTCCTCCTCCCCCTCAGCTCCACCGCCGGCTGTTGTACGATGACGTCCGTGGCGTTGGCGAGCCTCTCAACGAATCCTCTAGCATATTCCCAAAGGGGCTGGTGGTCCGAGGCAGCCTCCTGCTCTCCTTAGACCGCCCGCCCAGCGCAGCTGACGCACACCGCCCCCTGGCCCAGGAGGTGGTACTGCAGCCGCTGCTGACGTTCACTGATGGAGACCTGCACCCAAACACTCAACTGGAGGTGAGTTAATAAATGTATAATAAATACACTTGGTAGCTGCCATGTCAGGTGCCATCTTGGAGGCCATGTGAAGAATTGGCCTTAACGCAAATAATGTCTGAATGTAAAATAACCACAAAAAATTAGTTATAATGAGAAACTTTTTTAAACATTTTATAGACTAGACAGTTAATCAATGAATTGTGAAAATAAGATTAATTTATTGATAATGAAAATAATGGTTAGTTGCAGCCCCATACTAATGCGGCCGGTCTGCTGCCCGTTAAGGTCTTTGTGTTTCTAGCTGTCTCCTGTATGTCCATATTTGCATTTTCCGACATCCGTTCCCATTTCACCAGATCTCAAGAGAGCAGTCTGAGCTGATGTTAGTTTTAAACTCTAGTTGTGCTGACATGTTTTCAAAGCCAGTAATAATTAGGGACACATAGCGTTAATGGCAGTAATTAGAGAGAAATGATGCCCTGTAATCAAGATCAATCTTAAATGTCAAAGCAACAATGTTTTTACCCAGCCGAACGGAGTGACTGGAGCATGTGTTACAGCGAGTCAGTGGTGCTCATCTGTCTGTCTGTAGGTGTGTCTGTCTGTCTGTAGTTCTCTGGGCTGCAGGCCGCGCTGCCCCCTGCTGTGCACCTGCTCACACTGACGCAGTGGGACAAAGACTCAGTGCTGCTGAGACTGGAGCATCAGTTCCAGAGCTGGGAGAGCAAACTGAACTCACAGCCCGTCACCGTCAACCTGCAGGTCAGACACTGAGACACACTGTGTAATTACAGATATGATAAAGACTAAAGCAGAAATGATCAGATTATTAATGAGCAGCTTGATTTGTTTTAGTGCTTCTTGGTGTTGTGTGGACATTTTATAGATAAAATTCAATGTTGTAGTAAAGTAAATATAAGGTATAAAATGTATGTAATTGGTAACCCTGTCTTGCTCTCTGGTCGTGTAGAAGTTGTTTTCCACTCTGGAGGTTCTGGGCGTGTCTGAACTAAACCTGTCAGCCAATCAGTGGAAAGACGAGATGAAGCGTTTTCATTGGACACCAATGACAGGTACAGGACACCTAAACCTGTCATTAGGTTTTACTACATTAGCTCTTGACATGATGAAAGCAGATTTGGGCTGGAGGAACATGTAATGAGGACGAGAGTTCCTGATTCACTATTTCATTTAGTTTCTATATGGCTGTTTGTGTTTATACAACATTTAACATTAGAGAATCTTTTCAGTGTTGTGTATTTGAAAAGGTATCCTGATGTTTCTTGCATTGAAGAGGAACTTTTGGTAGCACCAGAAGAAAACTAGGTAACACTGGTTCTTATTCTGGGGATGACTCCCTGTAAGTTGTTGAGATATGTCATCACCTTAGCTCCTCCCACAAACAGTAAGTTTGAACCCTGACCTTTAACCTCCTGTTTGTGACCAGAAAAAAGAACCTGTACTCCGAAATTAGTTGACAATCACCAAAAATGAACCCCATGCAGCCAAATGTTGGTGAATTATTCTGTCAGCTCTTTGGCTTGAAGCTGCCGCTGGTTAGCTGCCAGACACTGATGGACCACTTGGCTGGTGGTTGAGGTTCCAGTTCAGTTTGAACAGTAGACTGAAGATTGAAGAGTAAATACAGAAATCCACTGACGCTTTTTAATTCTACAATGGTGGTAATCACTGCTCCATTACAGTCAGCTTAACTGTAAAGACTGTTTCCCTGCAGGGACTAATCAAGCAGGCAGTGTGATATAATGAGTCATAAATGCATTGTTATGGTTCATAGTTTTAATAGTAAACTGTAAACTGTTTTAGTGGCTCAACAACTCGTTTTTTTTAAGAGGAGGTAGAATGAATTTGTATCACTTTACTGTCGCCATAGGCAAGTTTACATACATTTGATTATCTTTATCTTTGACCCTTTTACTGCTGGTTCATGACTGACGATGTGGGAACTGAAGAACAGTTGGTTCTTGAACTTACTATTAAATATGATAAATGCATAACATATTGGTAGAAATTTAGTCTTTTTTTTCACCTATTCATATTTTTAACTTTTTCAGAGGAGAGGCCCCTGCTGAAGATGTTCGAGGACCCCTCCATATGGGAGGTGACCTTGAGGCCAATGGAGATCCGAACCTTCCTGCTAAGAGTCAGCCTGAGATAGCCAATCACACGCCTCAGGTTTTTTTCTTACAGATGAATTAGCAATGCAATTTCAATCAAATTTCCTGTGGCCTCTCGCTTGTGTTTGATTCCATCAGGCGAGGCCAGTTTTACACCAATTACAAAATGTAAGGATTAAAAGGGTTTCTGTTTACAAAGAACAACAGGCTGGGGTCACATGGCTTGCAACTTGAGTTTTAGTGTGAATGCAGGGATAGACAACACTACCCAGGGCACAAAAATCCTGTGGCCAGACATACTTGGGCTGGGATTCCAGAAACATGTCAAGGTCAGGTTTGTTCTACTTAGTAGAAATAAAGCAGATCTTGAGATGTTTTTGGAAACCCAGCTGTGGTTCTGAATTAACCAAGAAAGCCAATCCTCCTCATGGCTTTTCAAACAGAGATATGATTACTACTTAGTGACACTGAATGTCTGAACATAACCCTCCTTTGAGACATCCTGTACAGTATGTACAGAACTTGCTGAAGCTGCCTTTTATACTACAGACACATCAATACCAAATCACCCAAAAACTGACTTTTTAAGCAGATTCTTTCAGCAAATGCACTTCACACAAATCCTTAAATGACAAAACTGGTGCCAACTTGTTCTGACTGCCTGACATGTACAGTTAACCTTTGTATTTCTGCCATTATGTGTATATATATATATAGTTTGAAAATTTTATACTGATCGACAAACAGCTGATAATAAAGTATATTATTCTTACTTTGTTTTACCTTGCACGTTACTGTTACAGCCACATACCCACAGACATACTGATGCCTGTTTTCTCTTATTTTATTATCTGTGTTGCACCGCCATCAGAGACCCTTCAAATACAATGAAAGTTACGATTGCTACCTGCACTGTTTTGTGGAATACATTTACAGCAATTAAAAACCTTTTTTAAAAATCATTTTGGGGATTTTTATGCCTGTGATTGATAGGACAGGGGAAAAATAGACGAGAG
>NW_023339729.1:26925661-26928992 GCF_004916995.1 Morone saxatilis | reverse complement strand
CCGCAGGTTGGAATCCGCTGCAGTAAGGACTCTACATGGTGAACTATCATGTGCCCCATAGGCAGAATTCTTCTGCTGCCTCTTAAAGTTAAATGCATGCTGGGGTACATTTGGATGCAGTTCTTAGTTATTCATCCTGAACAGTTAAAGCTATAACTGCAGTCTGTTGATTTACAGCTTTGCAACTTAAATTCAGAATTGAAACAGTGAGTCAGTGACCTTTAAGCTACTAAAGCTTAAATGTAGACAAAGTTTTGATAAGACTGACACACAGTCACAGTAACATGCCGTGGTGGTTAAACCCAACACCCACCCACACCATGTGTAAACAGACAGCAGAGTGAGTAGAGTCAGCGTGAGGACTTTAATGGACTGAAACAACATTTGCATAAAATAAGAACCTAAAACAAAAAAAGTTCTGGCATAAAACTGAATAACAAACTTGTTCTGCATATTCTGTCCTCTTCCAAATACAATCTGACTGCAGTGCGTCATTCTCACTTCGTCCAGGCTGCATTCGGCCATTCAAAGTCCAGAAATAAAATAAAATTTTTAAAAAAGAACAAAACTTCGAATCATTCCATTTTCTGGTCATTTGTCTGCTGCAGGTCGTGGGAGTAACAGCATTTGTCTCCGTGGGTGCATGTTCCCTGTAAAAAAACCAACAACAATAACATGAATAACAATACTCAGAGATACTCTGAAGCAGCCAAAGGTACATTTTGGCTGCAGCTGGTGAAAGCACTCAGCTTCTCTGGCTGAAAACCAACAGTGAGCAGCTGATGGAGAGGACTAATTCACCAGCATGTGTCTGGTGTTTCATTTCCCACCCAGGACATGAAGACTTTACAAGTGTAATTAGTATATGAGTAACTGCCTCCCTTTAATTCTGTGTCTTCTGTTGCCAACATTATAATTAAGAACATGATGAGCTTAAATGATCCTCACCTGCAAAAGCTCAGTGAGCTGGAATAGAAACCTGGTAACTGTTCATCTCTTGTGCTTTGACTGTATTCAAATATAAAATGTCAAAACATAATTAAAAAATGCTAAACATGCAGCAAATGAGTCATTTCCTACAAAATCCTGCATGATAAGAAATAAACACAAACAGCAGTACATGGTGTTGAATTTAAGGTCAATTTAAACCAGGAAACTTTTTTTAATGTGACATCATTAATTATTAAACTCTAAAAAAGATAAATCAGTAATTAGATGTAAGACGCCATTGACTCCTTTTTTCCTTTTGGTGTCTTGGTGCAGAACTCCACAACAACTGCACACATGACTGACATTACACACCATCTACACATCCACAAGAAATGGAGGAACACCATTATTCATTTGGAGTCCTGTTTCTGTCTACCTGATGCCCACTATTCACTCCAGCTCTGTGTCTGTCTCCACCAACGATGGTGAATACTCCACTGTGTTCACCAGCTAGTCGCTAACTTCAGGAGTCAGATTCAGGAGCTTTCACTTAAAAAAGCTGCTACGTCTGAAAACGCTGATGAGAGCAAAGAGACTGAACCCAAAACCATAAAGTTACGGCCGTAAAAACCAAACCAATGAGCTGAGAAACACTAAAAGGCTCTATAAAGCTGAGGGGAACTGCAGAGTCAGGTGATAATCCTCTGTGTGTTCATCACGACGAGGGACCCCCTTTCATATTTTACATAGTAATTTGATCCGATGTTCATACAAGTATATTGATTCCTGCAGCTTTAAAAGTCATTAAGATGTGGGAACAAGTTGCATTATTTTAGGTTTTATGGAAAGAAGCAGAAGCAATGTGGGCACACATTTTCCCTTCTGACTGTATTCTTCGTAACAACTTCAGCTTCGGTCTTTTAAGCAAATCTCCAAACCGTTTTCATGACAAACAATGTTGATTCAACCTACAGCCAATTGATGAATGTGGCAATCTCCACCGTACCAGGAGGGCAGCTGTTTTTTCCCCCCCTTTCTTCCTAGCATGGCACTGAGGACTTCTGAATAATTCATAAATAATTAATGAATTGGCGTCATTAGGGTTTGAGTTAAGATGGCTATGTCTTCAGGCATCACAGAAGTGATTGGATCATTTCAGGTACAAAGCCACAGACAAATTGTTCATGCGTCTTCCACTGCTGTTCTAGGAAAATCAGGTTGGTCTTTTCCAGGAGAACTCTTTTCTCGGAAGAACAAAAAAAAACAAAACACACCAGGTAGTTTCCAAGAAAATATCTGTTGTTACACAGGAAGACACGTCTGTTTATCAGGAGTCACCATGAATTTAAAAAGTGTTCCATCTACAGAAAAAAAAAACCATCACCCGCTCTGTTTGATTGACAGGCAATGTTCAGGGGATGCAGTAATGAGTAGTTTTCTTCAATCACACTACTCCATATTTCAAATAACCGACTACCAAAAACCTACAGAAAAGTCTTCAATGTCATATTTTTAAGAGGCTGAATATATTTTGTCAGTCTGGACCTTGTCTGAGTTAAATCTGATTTGATCTGATTGCAGCACAGCTCACAGGTTCCTCTGAGCCGCTTCCTGTCTGTAGGTGAACTGACCTGTCTGAACCTCTTGCAGGGGAAGTCTTTTAGCTGAGAAGAGTCTGTGATCTGGTTCTTTCTCTTGTTCTGGCACTTCTTCCTCTTGTCCTGCAGGTTAGTAGAAATCCCACCACTGGAGGAGCGCGAGAGAGAGCCAGAGAGAGCCAGAGAGAGAGAGAGAAGAGAACAACGGTTAGAGATGGTTGAAGGAAAGTAGGAAGGATACTGAAAGGAGAAGAAAAGGTAGGAAAGACAAAGGGGATGAAAGGAGGAAGAAGATAAAGGCGAGAAAAATGAAGATGGAGGAGCAACGTGTGCGAGGAATTTCCCCTGAAGTCACAGCTTTATTCTCTAAAAAGATTATTACCAGTAGTTCAACTGTTTAGGGTTTTTCAAAGTCCCAAAAAGCCATAAATATACTTTTAATTTGATTGTATCTGTATTGAGGTTCATAAAAGTATTGAAAAATTATGAAAAACAACCTTTTTCCCTCTAATTTTAGCTGGACATCTAACCTCTGATGTTTTGGTGCATCATTTTTCATGAAACATCAACCCTTTCATGCAGACTGTAATTATTATTCATTTTGTTGATGAATTGGGACTTGTAATTAATTCATTCTTAGCAGCTTTAAAAATGCAGAGAGAAGTCCCATTTTAACGCATCTTGCACAATCCTCAAAACTGTGGCTGCTTGTTGTCTGTCTGTCTGTCTGTCTGTCTGTCTGTCTGTCTGTCTGTCTGTCTGTCTGTCGAGCATGGAGATTGTGTTAGTTTACCCAGCTTTGG
>NW_023339729.1:26911754-26925561 GCF_004916995.1 Morone saxatilis | reverse complement strand
AGTCAATGGAACACTCACAAGATGCCACCAAAATCACCCTGGACTGGAACCAGTATCTCTGTACTCGAATCACATTCTCACCTAGGTTTTCGATGGAGTAGTATCTCTGCTTGCTGTCCACCCGAACCGTCTCGGCGTAGGGACTACCCACTCCGTAGCCGATGATGTAACCTCGAACCAGGATGTTTGGGCTGAGGGGTGGAGTCCAGGACATGATGATGCTGTTGGGCAATGGCCTGACGTGCAGAGAGCTGGGCTGATCGGGCACCTGGCTCTCTGCAAAAACACAAACAATGAAATGTCACACCAAAGAAGAAGACAACAGGATCTGGGAGACCTCAGACCTCAGTATTTTTGTAGTCCTGGCTATGGCCTGGACCTCCACCACTGGCAATTTTAAAACTAACCCTGTTAGCAGCAGCAGTAGAAGGTACTTAGGGCAATTGGGCTAACAGATGCTAACCCCGTTAGCTGTGTATTAAGCCCTAATAAGCCCTGACACTTTGTGTTATTCCTCAGCATCAGATTAGATCAGATTAGCGTGCTCTGGTTCCTCAGGGGAAGACGCTTCATATCACTTTATTGAGTGATAATCCATTGAAATGAGATTTGCGTTTCCCTCTGTCCCGGCCAGGAAACACAGTTAGCATGGATGTGTTTGTTTTTATCTCAGCAGCTTCCTGCTGACCAGGACCGCCTCCTGCTGAGCTTTAGCCTGAGGTCAGATTTTCTAATTATTCTGCTAGAAATTATTAGGTGACCAAACCCAAGAGCTGACAGCCTGTTTGTTGGTTGTTTTTTTTCTTCACTTCTTCATTGCTTTCATTTTTCCTTTCTCCGGTGAAAAAGAAAACATCTTCCCAGGTAAGAATTTGCTGTCCAAACCTAAAGCTAGTGGCCTTTTGGCTTTGTAAAAATGTCCTTTTAATAAAATGACATGAGACTTTCAGCAGTCAACTAACCCTTAATTTAGGGCCAAATGATGGTGGTGCTTCAGCAACTACATTATTTTTTTCTTCATTTTTTAGAACAAAAAATGGTTTATCTTGGGGGGGATGATTTTGATTCCCAAATGTCATGGCTTACTGTCCTCTATATTTTCTAATTTGTCATTTACAACACTAAAATCCTGACCTAATGGTGGTGCTAGAAAGAAAGTCAACAAAATCAAAAGTTTTCATTTAAACGTTTTCATACAAGTTTTAAATAAAACAAAATATTCCAAATTGCAACACTTATATAACATAGCATAGTATTTAATAACAGTTACAGTAATTTCTGTTAGACTTTATTCTGACGCCCTCTATTTTTAATACATGATTTTGAACTCCCTATAATGTACCTAGTTGTTAACAGCTAAAAGGATATTATTATGTTTAATAATGTACAGTTTTTGTCAACAGTCATACCTATGAGACAATATCTAATATTATTACAAATGTGTTTTACTGTTAATCATCATCTGCTTATACAGCAGCCTCCACCTATGGATGCTTCAGAAGAAGTTATAGTTTTTTGTTTAGTTTTCATGTTGTGCTCTACGACACTAACAACAATTTCCAGGGATTTATTGTATCTTAAATAGTGTAATGACAGGCGGTACAGCTTGTGTGCTCTTCTTTTACACTAAAAGGAAGCAGAGGAAGAAGGAGTTTCTTTTCCACTTGAGGGCAAAAGCAAAGGTTGAAAAAAGTATCTTTGGTTCAGCACTTTTTGTTCCAGAAATGGAATTTATTCTTTTGGGGGTATGAAAAAACACCCTCATGACTTTTGTACCACTGCTTTGTAACTGCAACCGTAACTGTGATCAACAGAAAGTTCACCTACTGTACCTGTGATCTGTGAACAATTTAGAAATACTCCTCTCTTCCACCTCTCCCGCCTCCCCTGCCTGCTTCCGACCTTCCCATCCCTCCTTCCCTGAGGTGAATCTTCCCTCCATCTATCCTAGCAGCCCATAACTGGTTAGATATTTATGTGTTGGGACAGCGGAGGTATTTACATGCTGTTGTACAGATTGTCTCTCTCTCTCTCTCTCTAACACACACACACTCTCTCTCTCTCTCTCTCTCTGTCTCTGTTCTTACCATCCAGGTCATTCTCCGGCGTCTCTGCAGTACACCAGTCACTGGCTGGACCTGTTCCATTGGCTGTCATGGCTGCTACCTGGAAACTGTACTGACTGCCCTTCTCTAGACCTACAGAGAGAGAGAGAGAGAGAGTGAAGTAGAATCCATTGATTCAGTGTGCAGCTAATGTAGGGAATGCTGACAATGCTTGTGGAAAGCTGTCAGTAAAACATCAGATTAATGTTTAATTCAACCAAAGACAAAACCATTTTTCTATGAGATTTTACAAACACTAAAAACTAACAATGTAACAATTGAACGATGTGTGTTCATGTGTATCACAGCTATTTCTGAAATCTTACAATATAAAAATGCACTATAGTTTCTTCATAACACTGTATACTCATTTGTATGGTGTGTGTGTGTGTGTGTGTGTGGGTGTGTTTACCTAAACTGGAGCAGAGGTGGAGTATTGCAGTGTATCGTGCTGCTCAGACTGTCCACGGTGTAATAAAGAGGAACATCTTCTAATTCCTGAAATAAACAGCACATCAGAGGTGATGATGCTTTAATCTAGCAGGAAGAATTATCAGACCAGTAAAAATAAAAAAAACACACAATGTGACTTTACCTGATGAACGAACCACACCCACATGGCAACAGTAACGTATGAAAACAAGCCTTATAATGAGAGCGTATATAAAAAGGACATTTAATACCTCAGTCACCATGCTGAGCATGCCCTCAATGCGTTTGGACGTCCCAAATCTGGACGGGTTCCCCGACACAGCGGACAAGACCTTCTGGACAAATGGCAGGTTGTGGATGGGCTCGGCCCATATAGGTCCACCCAGCTACAGAGAGGACAGACACAGGCTTCAGCTGCTGTATTGTACAGTACGTGTATGTGTTTGCACAGTAATAACTACAAGCAAGCAGAGAGCGGTGTAAAGATATAAAGTGTAAAGAATTTACAGACTGATGGCGCATCATGCAAAATAAAACTCTGACAATCAACAAAACAAGCAAATATAAACAAGTTTCATGAATATAGAATGTGTGTGAATGTAAGTGTTGTAGGTGTCTCACCTGATGTCTCTGTCCACAGTGCTCACACTCTGGTCCAACTGGGGGTCCAGTGGCAGGAGAATACTTCATACTGAAATATATAAAATATACACATACTAAAACCAGCAGATTCAGCTTTACTGCACACACGCTGTCAGCCAGAAACAGACACAACCAAGAAACTAATACAACTAATGTTCACTATATTTACTATCTTAGTTTGGCATGTTAATAAGCTACCATTAGCACTAAACACAATGGGAATGTCATTCATTTTTCTACTTTTGGTTAAAATGAAGATCCTGTATTGAGATTTAGACCTGATGATGGCGCTAGAGGAAAGGTAAAGGGATCCCCCAAGTGATTACAATTTAACCTGAGAACATGAACGTCTGTACAAAGGCACTGACACCAAACATTGATATTGGCTCTTTAACATTTTAGACCTGATGTCTCAAACCGTCGGCCAAAATGCCAAGAGTCTGAAAGGTTGGATTTTAAGCAGGTGAGTCTGCTGCTAGCCACCCCTACATTTTACATTTTCATTTCATGTGACGGCATAAAGACGCAGTTGTACAGCGTGGACTGTCTTACTGTTTTCCATTGCTTGTTCTCCTGCCCATTCTCTGTAAGTGAAAAGACCCGCAGCCGACACAGTTGTAGACCAGAGCCTGTTTACTGCAACACGAGAAACACATTGAATGTAAGCTTTAAATACTGTGTACATATGTAAGCATGTGTGCTAGTAAATGTGCATACCTATACAGGCATTTTAACAACACATCCTGTAATTACACTATTCACTATTGTCATATAGATTCTCCTTCTCTCTCCTCCTTCACATAAATAATCAACATTACATTCATTTTTTTTCTTGGTGTTATCTCACCAAATTCTGCTGCCGCTGCCATCATTTTTAGTGTTTGTTGCTGCAGTGACCCAGTTTCAGTTCATTCAACTTTCATAATATATCTGCCTTTGTTAGAAGACAGTACATTATGTGTGTGTTAGTGTGTTAGTGTGTGTGTTTGTGTGAGAGAGAGCACCTGGCTGAGTTTTTGACTGTGGCCTGTCCTGTGAAGACCCGTACAAAGACCCTGATGTAAAAGTCAACGCTGACGGACAGCAGAGGCTGGATGTATCGCTGGTACACCCCTGCCCTCTGCTCCAAACTGTGGAGGATGATCCGAAGAGCCTGCAGGAGAATAAGAGAGACACACACATTCTTTTGTTTCTTTATGTGAAACGTCTGAGAAAGTCGGATGTTCTTGCACCGTTTGCAGGGCTCAATGAAGAGAATAAACTAAAAACACTAATATGTCTAATCTCATTAATAAAGTCTTACATCTCCTCACTTACATGAATAAAATTAATTACTCAAATAAAGAGTAGTATTTGTGTCATCGTAATGCCTGAAAATATCTTGACTGACGGATATATATAATGATTAACGCCAACGTCTTCAGTATCCACTAACATTAAACTGTTATTTGTGATGGAAAAACGCAGTATTTTCTGAATCTCTATCTCTAATCTATACGTTTATATCAGTGCATGCAAAGGTGTGTTTGAAAATGAAAATGAAAATGAGCTCCAGGTGCATTACTGTCTGTTAATTTATCCTCCCAAACCAGAAGCAAATCAGTTCAAGCCATTATGTTGGGATTATAATGCGATTAAATCATCTGTCAAATTATTCAGATTGAGAAAGCTTTTGTTTTTGGAAATTCAACGTTCCCAGTGAAAAATGATGTACTTTATGAGTTGCTCATTCGTCTTAGCTTTGTGTCCCTGAGTTTGTGTTTTGCTGTCTGCTACAGTCCCAGTTTTTCTGTTACTACCACTGGGGTACGCCAGAGTTATCTTCAAATTCAAAATTACAGTTACACTCAAACTGGGATTGCTTTTTTTCAGCTATAGCCATTCAATGTATTTATAAATGACTTCTCTATAGAGTAGTTTCCATTGCCGTTTCCTACTGCTGCTGGTTCACATTAAGTGTTGGTGAAACCACAGGGTCGCTTTTACAAATGGATTTTCAACCTAAGTTAGCGCCAGCCTGGATCATTCATTGTTTTTGTCCTTTTTGACAGACAATCAGTTTTAAATATTGCAGGGAGTAATGGAACAAGGAGGAGCAGCCACACAGCGAGTTGCAGATGAAGAGCTGCAGGCGACAGGCTGCACACCTTCAGCGCCTCATCAAGGGGAATAACTTAACTGTGCCCTGCTGTTGTGCGAAAAACTACTTGCACCAAGCGCAGCATGATTTAAGATCAGTTGGTTTGGCTGCACTGTAAACCGATAGATCAGCTGGTCTCCTGTTGTATTTCTGACAAAGCAGCTGCCCTTTGAACTCTGAGACTTGCAATAATAAACCGCACTTGCTTTTACCAGCAGGGTCACCAAAGCAACCACAACTGAAATCATAAGTCTCATAATTTAAAAAGACGCCAGGAGCAGTAACTGTCATCAGTCTGGATGATTTTCCTTCATCTTTCTATCCTTATGACAAAAGAACTCCCTTAATAAGTATACGGATAGGAGCAAGCACACACTGACACAAAAACCTAATTCACCAACTTACAGCCTCAGGCCAGAACCCATGACAGCATTTAATCTGTTCCTGTCAGTGCCACACACAAATATTATGGGTGCAAACACCGACCTGTCTGTGCATGTACTATATGTGCATTGTGTATGAGTGCGTGTCCTTACCATCTCATGACAGTATTTGGCTTTGATAGAGACTGAACCGTATTTGCTGTAGCAGGTCTCTCCACTGTTTCCTGCCATCACCGCCATGTCTGTACATGTTATACACAACAGACCTGAGAGAGGGGAAAAGCACAGAGAGTGAGTCAGTCAGCAAAGATACAAAGAGACAAAACACAAGAACAGGAATATAAATTACTACTTTTAAAAATTAGGATACTTAGTATACTAAAGTAACTCTTAGTGTTTGTTTGAACCTTCTGGTTGCAGCACATGGGTGGAGATTTTCATATCAGGGCAGTTCTGATCATGTCAGATTTGCTGTTGACTGTAAACATCATTCATTGTATTGTCCTATACAGAAGACTCTTTGTGAGACTAAAAACAAACCAAAGACTAATTTCACAAACAATATTTGACCTACTTCTGATCCAACTCTCAAGCAGATTTCATGCCAATTTTTGAAATGTCATTGAAAATAAAACGCAATTTGAGTGCATTTCCTTCACTTAGTGAAAGCAAATAAACGTTTATGAATGTCAACCAAATCCATAAGAAAAACACTGAGGAAAAAAACTCTTTCAGGGATGGATTAGTATTGAGAAAAGTAATATTGCTTAAGAATGACACATAATAGCTGCCAAATGTTTGTAAAATGCTTTTATCTGAAAAAGAAATGCAACTGTTAATTTTTTAATCCATCAGCTTCAAAAAGAAAAGACAGTGGGTACAACATCTGTAGAGAGGCCACAGGAATCATATCTTTAGAAGAATAAGATTTACTTTATTAATGAGGAAATTATATTTTTACTTAACTGGCCTACAGACTGAGCTACTGAGGCCCCAATTTAGTAAGGTAAATATGTAAAATGGATGGTCATAGTGACAGTGTTTCACAGACACTAATACATAGATGAAATGTGATTTAAAATCAGCGTTCCAAATTCACAGCATGATGATCAGAAACGTACTTGGATGAAGATGCTGGTAATACTGTGGAACAGTAGTTTATCAAACCCAAAAGTGAATTTCCCCAGTGTGGGATCAATCAAGTCTATCTTATCTTATCAAAACAGCCCCAGAGCCAGAAGAATGAAGTGCAGAAGGGTTGGGTGAATGACTGACAGACCGAACTACCCACCTCCTTCACTGACGGCCTGCACAGCGGCATCTAAGAAGGAGGCAGGGCTACCGTAGGGATCCAGATCTATTACATCGTAACGCTCCTTTTTCCCTCGCATCTCATACATCAGCATACTGGAGCAAAATAAAAAGGAAAGGAAATAAATATTAAACAAATCCACATCCATGACCACAGAAAGTACAGAGACAGATACTAATAATACAACTGAGCATAGAGGAGAGGAGAAAAGAGAGGGCTAGAAACAAGATGAGTCAAAGCCAGTTAAAAAAGGAGAGCAGATTAGTTCAGAGATGAAAGAGGAGAAACAACTGAAGAAGACAGAAGGAGAGGCATGAAGAAGAGAAAAGAGGAGAGCGACACGACTAAAAGAAGGACTTCAGAAAAGAAGAAAAGCGAAGAGACAGGAGCGGAGGAGATGGGAACAGGAGCACGGGAATGAATAGAACAAAGGGTCAAAGGTGAAGACTGGAGAGGAATGAAGATGAGAGAAGCACGAGAGGAACACACGGACAGCAAATCAGTGAAGCAGATAAATAACAGAGGCACAGGCAGAGCAGCATTTCAAACGAGCCTTTCCCTGAATGTGCTGAGTAAACATACCTGGCGTCCCTGCAGCTGGCCTGGAGCAGGTGGTTGACTCCGTTGTATTGGGCATTCCTTGCGATCAGTGCCGCAGCCTTGGTGGAGAAGTCGTTGGCGGTGACGCTCTGCAGGCCCGGGACTTCCAGAGCGAAACGCACCGAGCGCAGCCCGGATGCCGCCAGACCCTCCAGCACACGAAGGCCGCGCTGAAACGGAGGGTCGGGAAAAAAACCTTAAACTTGCATTAACTGAATTTTTTGGCCACTTGGGGGCAGCAGAAACAAGCTGTAATACAACACTGCCCATTCCCAACGCTATAACGTTAGCGATATAGCAAACTTTACATATTTACACATCTGAAAGACATGAAGCAACATTAGCATTCATTTGAAGTCGTCCAGTTGATCTAAGTCCAATATTCACTCTTCTTTTAGATATGTTTTAGATCTACCAATTCCTGAGAAAAAAACCTGGGTCTTTGCTAAAAGCTATAAAATATTCACCTTCTAGTCAATTTGTCAGTCCGCCATTTGGGCAGCAAACAGCCAATTTATCTTTTTCACTGGAAACTACTGACTGCCTGCTTCATCTGAAAACAAGGCTGATGAAAGCAGTAACAGTGAACCAAAACGGTAAAGTTTCGGGCTGTAAAACCAAAACAATGAGCTGAAAGATGCTAAAAAGCTACTTAGAGCTGATAGTTTACCATGAGTTTATCACAAGAGCAACTCTTTTCACATAAATGTAATTTGATTCAAATACTATTACACATATAGATTATAGCAGCTATAAAGCTGCAGTAACAAGCTAAATACCAACGGTTGTAACAGAGAATATAAATGAGAATTTTCCTCTCTCCTGTAGTTCAGAAGTTGTACATCTTCCACTAAGGACATCATTTTTACATCTAATCTAGTTGGTGAATTGAAAATCCAATCTGATCACTCCCTCCAGAGAGAATCACCACCAACAATGAGTGCACATCTGTCAGTAAACAGTAAATTAAAACTCAGGTCTGTACAGAAATCTAATGACATTATTTCAACATAATGAAATCCTCCAAAGTTTCAAAAACTGATCTAATTACCTCTCTCTACCACTTGGTGCCACCAGAGTGTGAAATTACCTGCTGCAACATTAACATAAGTTATTTGATGGAAGTTATCCAAGCTGCTTTACGCTGACATCAGTGTGTATATTTTTAGCATAGAATCCCAGTGGGACTTAAACCACTAACCCTGACAGTGTTAGCGCCGAACTCCGAGCTACAGAACCTGTGAGTGTGTCACAGCATCAGAACGTGGGATTTGTCAAAAAATTACTTTTTCATACTTTCCGAGTCTTGCTCTACTTTCATTAATTTCTAGTTTTGGTTGCTGTCTATGTTTATTATGATCCCCGCTATCCACTACCACAGTAGTAATTAAACACGAAGGGAAAATTAGTTAACATCAGATTTGGAGAAAAATAAATATGTATTTGTAGTAGAGAAATAAATTAACATAAGACAAGATCTGAGTAAAACTGGACATATTTCTTAAATAGATTATTTCCATTAATAAATTCAATTTGTTGAAATTTTTGTAGGAAGATAATTGTGGCATTAAATCTGCTACATCACAAATACAGTGTAAAATCAGCCCTACGTACCTCACATTTCTCCCCAGCTGTCACAGTTACAGCTGGCTCCTTTGCTCCGTTTTTTTCCTCCGTCTGAACGTCGGCCTCGTTCGCCTCCTCTGACAGAGAGACCACCACCCTCTCTTTCTCTCCAGGCACCACCACCTTCACCCCGCGCTGAGCCAGCAGATCTCTGGCAAACTCTGTGATTACAGCACATCTGAGAAGGGAAGATGATCGCTTATATGGGAGCATGTACCGTTTCTACCATAACGGGGGGAAAATAACAGAACTTACTAAATATTCATGACATTTGCTTTCATTCTCTTCTTCGGTTTTAAATCACAAATCGCGTGCCATATTTATACATATTAAGCGTGTGGGTTCTTTAGTACTGACGAGGTACTGTAGGCTTGTCTCTGCTCTGAAAAACAAAAGTTCAAAGCATGACTGGCACACTGTGATGGTGTGATGGAGTGAAACAGAGAGCCAGCTAGGTGAAAACTGGCTGCAGAATCAAAAATATGATGTGTAAGACTAAGAAAAAACATCTTGCTGACAGTGATTGTTTTTCCTCCACCGAGGATGCTAGGTGTTCAGTATTGTGTGTTTTGTAGTTAGCAGAATATCTCGAAAAACGACCACACACATTTCGATAAAACTTGATAGAGAATCTGCAAGGGCAGAGGAGAGAACTAATTTGCTTTTGGTGCAGAAAGCGACACCAAGTGGCCACTGGCTATTTATATAACTAGGAGGTATAAAAGCTGAATTCATTCCTATCTAGATTTCCCCAAAGATCACCGTACTGAATCACCTCATACCGAATAAAGTATTAATGTGCGTTTATGCTTACGTCAAATCTCTGTTAAACTCCTGCACTGGGTTGTAAAACACCTCATTAGCACTGGGAAACAAGATGGCCGCCTTGCCCTCCTTGACCACCGTCTCCCCAGGTAACAGTCCCTCGAGGTGCGTCTGCTCCTTGTCAGCTGCTGCGTCAGCGGGTGCCGGGCTCATGCTCTCTGCTGAAGGTGTGGGGGGGGGTTTGGTGGTGGGAATCTCAGGATCCTCAGCAGTTTTCAGGGGATCCATGGATCTCAGTCGTTTGCCGGCAGAAGCAGCGCTGACAAAGCTCGACCGAAGCGTCTGTCTGGGAAAATGGATGCAGGAAGGAGGTGGATGATGGGAAATAATGAGGGAGAATAGCCGAGAACCGCGCACCAGCATAAAGGCACACCCAGCTGTAAAAAGACAAATAACATGTCTGAAGGCTGCAAAATGTTAGGAAAAAAAGACTCAAGGTTAAATACAGAGCCAGTCTGACAGTGGATTTTTGAGGCGAATACCAAAAAATGTAAATACAAACAGAAAACAATGTTATCGGTCGGGCTCTAGTGTAGCTTTTGGATTTGGATATCAGCCTGTGTGAGCACATTAAATCAACCTCTGATACAAACCATTACTCCACCTCTAGATGATTGTGTTGAATATCACATTAGCTCAATTAAATACAGACACTTCTTGGACTGCCACTAGCATTCACTTTCATTACTGCTTCATCTTTTGAATCCTTTTCTTAATTAACTAGATGCATTGGAATTAACTAATTCATGCATTAAACATTGAAATCCGACCCCCACAGCTGCTCAGGAGCCCAACAGGCCCACCAATGAGTGCTTTTAGCTTGACCCACAATAAACACTGCTGCTGCTTCATGTTCTGTACATTTCCTCATGGATTAGTAGACTGCTGGTAATGAAGTCATTTGAAGTTTACCTGGACTTTCAGAGCTGTTAGCTTTGTGTCTTTCAGTCTGATAACAGTTTAGCTTCAGTGTAACAACAGAACCCCCATTAAAGCCCTCAAGGTGATGTCTTCAAACAGCACAACCCCCCCACAGTTCTTCTGCAGGTCTGTAAGCAATAAAAGGAGCTAACGCAGTAGCCAGTTTGACTTGCAGCTCTACCTTCGTGTCTTCCAATACAACAGTTAGCCGACATGTCAACACAGCTGCATTTACAGCCAAAATGAAAGCAAGCAACTGAACAAGACAGAAAAGGAAAGAATAACGCGAGCTACTTCATACCAACAAAGTTATTAGCCGGTCTGCTAGCTATGCTAATCCTCATAAACCTTGTATTTACCTGTGACACCCCCTCTAGGCGGATGCTGCCTTCCCTAATTTGTCAAGGGGGGGGGTTTACACCACAGGTGGTGTTGCGGTAACAGTTCCCTCAGCGCTTCACTGTCAGCTTCACGGTTTACTCTCACGTTAGCACATGGAAGTAGCCATGTGTGGAGCGTCTCTACGGAAACCCGCACGGCCCATAAAGAGAGAAAGCGAAGCGGACAGCGCTGCCCGCACGCCCCCTGCGGCGGAGCGGAGTAGTGTCAGGGACAAACGGTGTAACGTAAGGACAAGAGGGAGAGAGGGTCGATCAGTCAGCCGCTGCACACACTGGCCTACTTTCTCCTCCGCGGTGAACATGTGAGGAGACTGGAAAACACATCAGTCTGCATTCATGAATAATCTAATTTAATCTCACCGTGCCTGAAGTTGTTGATGCATGCTGATGAAAAGGCTAAACATAGCCTATGGATTAACCAAAATACCCCGGACCCTATGATGAGAGAGAAAACTGCCTTAGAGAAAATAAGTTCAGCGCAGGTCACTGCCAGCACGGGAACAGTAAAGTGAATGCAGGTCGTTGTGGCATGAGTGAGATGCTGCTTAAGGACAATAAAGAGATTGTGTTGTTGTGCAGAAGTGTATAGAAAAGAGGCCACTTCGCTTGTTTGATATTAATTCTGGAATGTGCAAAAGAAACATATTTAATATATATATATATTGGCTGTAGTTTGTCATCAAATGTATTGTCATATATTGTATAAGTTTTATTATAAAGTACATACTTAGGCCCTTATTATACTCTATTTCTATTTATTTTTAATTGTTTATCCCCTTTTGGATCAATAAAGTATTTCTGCTACTGAAACCGGCCCCGCTAACTGTGTGTGTGTGTGTGTGTGTGTTTGCTGGTTTGTCAAATGAAAACGAGTGAGGGAATATTCACCATAAGCACAATATCAACTGACATAGAGGGTGAGTTGATGTAATGTGACCGAGGTAGGTCAGCAAAATAAATAAAAAGGCTTCAGAAATGATCTCCCGGAGCAGCATTTCCACTTCATGTTGAGGAATAATTTAATAGGAGAAAATATATAAATATGAAAACCTTTTATTCTGAAACTATATTTAAAGGTGGTGTTGGGGGAGACTTCTTCTAAACTCCTGCTTGTAAATCAGCATTTCTACAGTGTGAAGGAAACTTTCCCCCTACCTCACAAAGAGGATGTGTGTGATGAATCCCTGACCTACATTTAAAAGCAATATACATCCAAAGCATTTCACACTCGCTGTCACATCATCCACCCTCACGCTGTTTTATGTTCGATGACTGTGGATGGAAAAGGTCGGCTGAGAAAAACGCTAATATCTGCCTCTACTGTATGCACACGAGCCTGAACATCTGGATGGGGGCGCTGTGACAATAAATGCCCAGAGAGCGTGGCGCTATACATCTGACACAGGAGAATTATAGAGTTAATAGTATTTGGCATGACAGGGAGAGAGAGCGGGGAGCGCAGTGCCGTGCCTGAATGCAGTCTCATCCTGTTTAGTATTCACTGTGCGCAGCGCCTGGAGGCCCCGGAGGGCTCACCTGCCCGGAGTCTAGACGCGCTATCACACACACATTAAGAAAGCGGGATCGAACCGGCGACCCTGTGCGCGGTGTCGGTCAGGAGAGAGTCGGTTCCGCCGCCCAAGGGAGAAGACACTCCGGTGAGTGGGTTGAGTGGGTGGACTGGTGGGTGGGGCTCAGACAGTCGGGTCGGCTGGGGACGCTGTGCCTGTCTACCTGCCTGCAGCGGAGCGTGGGCTCGAATGGGGTAATCCGTTACTCCCCCAAATGTAATCTCGTTACCTGTGATTTGTTACATTTCTCGTTACATTAGACAGCCCCGCCAACAGTGTGATTTCTAGTCTCGTATGGGCTTCAAAATAAAACCCAACTAATATGGGCAACTATGTGGGTTTCAAATAACAAAGGATAAATAAAGGAGTGATTTTATTTAGCTCAGCGTGGTTGTGATAGAAACCCCAGTATTTCCACGTGCACTAAACTCAACTTTTCTGCCATTGCTCATCCAAGTTTTTATAAATGAATTCATAAAACCCAGGGAGCGTGGAGGTAACCTGTGATCTACCTTCAGTCATGTTACTTATGTGCCTTCGTGCCAGCCAGGTAAACTCACCTTTAACTCACTTTATTTAAATGAAGACACTGACACAGCTTTATTTACGGCGCTTTCCTTTAACGATGACCCGTTCGTGTGTCATTGTGTCGTTTCAAACGAAAAGAAACACATCTTTTAGAGAAGGGAAGTTTGAGGTCAGAGTGGAGGCTTCCTCTCCTCCCTACTGTAACACACTCACTGCTGTTATCCGAAATGACAGCACACATGAGCTGCAGCGTTAATTCCTCACAGTGAACGTTAACGAGACGGTGCCACCTCATCTGTCTGTCTGCCCACCTGTCTGTCT
>NW_023339729.1:26901122-26911654 GCF_004916995.1 Morone saxatilis | reverse complement strand
TCCTTCCCTCCTTCCCTCCCTCCCTCCACGCACACACCGGCCCGGGCCAGCCGAGGACTCCCAAATCCTACCGGGCATCGAGGCTGGCACACGGCGGGGCACCGAGAGCTCTCTGCCCAGCCTGACCGCCCTGCTTGCCCCCGCTGGTGGTGGCGGGGCTCTTTTTCTCGCTTGTGGCGTTCACCGGCGAGACGTCGGCTCGGCTAGACTTTCATGTGAGATTAACTGATGTATAATTGATGTGTATAAATAACATTTCGGGCTTTTTTGAAGTTTCAGCTCCAGTCGTGCTCAAGGGAGGCTACACTGTAGCCACATTTGGTCGCCTGTCCGACCCCACTAGTGTCGGTAAATAACGTAGAGCATTGCACAGCCTGAAATGTCTTTAAATTTAAAGACACAAGGGCCGGGTTTCATGTGGTTTTAAAGGCATGTGTGTGGGGATTATATGCAGAGGTTAGGTGGTTTTTTTTACTAATGCCAGTGTTAGCCGTAGCTTTAGCTTGCTACTTGCTAACAGGCCACCTTTAACCTCCCTAAACCAGGAAACTGAGTCTGATTAAGTAGTGATTGATGTTGATATCACAAGCTTGTGTTAGTATTGATTCAGATAGAGGATTGGATTGATTGTGTATGCCAGTAAGCTGACTGCAGTGATCAGGTTACCTTTTTTCCCTTTTTTCTTTTCTTTTCTTTTTTTTTTATATAAACGTTTGGGTTTTATGCTGGAGCATGAGGTTAGTCTGCATAAAGTAAACCAGAGTTTGACACTGAAGATGAATTTTAAAAAAAGTTGTAGAGGACACACACACACTCAGACACACACACACACACACAGTTTAGCATTAAGTCAGAGCATATAATGGGGCACACAGGGACCGCGGGGCAAGGGTCAAGTGGTGTGAATTAACTCCCTTTTATGTTTCCTGGAAGTTGTGGTGACCTCTCCGACCTCTGAGGGGGAAAGGGCGGCTGGTAGGATGTCCTTGGATGACATCTCAATGCTCCGCTGTGTGTCGAGGTCAAGTCAGGCAAGAAGTTCACTCCTGGTGATGGAAAAGTTTTCTTTTAGGCTACAATAATGCACTTGAAGTTTTTAACACAAAATGCTGGTTTCTTATTGTAAAAATCAGAATAATCATGGATTTGTATGTATTGCTGCTTTTTTGTTTTTGCTCTTTTTGAGTATTATAGTATCTTCGCCACACAGATGCTTTGTCATAGCAGCTGCCTGGTGATTATTCATATGACTGCACATATTTACACCTGGAAACAACCACAGGCATCTGTTATTGGTCGCTGAGAAGCTCCTCTGGGACTCCCATCAGTTCAGTTGCTCGCTCAAGGCCACGGGAAGTGGAGATGTCAAGGGGCAGACAGTGTGTATAATGCATTTTTAGTACTACGACTTTAGTGCTAATCCTGGTGCTCTATCAGCACACTTAGATACTGTAACCTGTTTTGATAAGACAAATACCCACATGACCATTAAGACCACGATAAACTAATAAAGTAGCAGTAATGTATGTAAACAAAGCCTGGATAAGGCCCAGAATGCATGGAGAAAATATCACCCTGAGCCACTTCAGTTGAATAATAATTACGTTAATGTAATGCGCATTGATTTCTTTACATCGACACAAGCTGTCAAGGCACAATAATGTGTCAAGGTACAATGGCCAGCAAACACTGACTTAGTAATGTCAAAACATTATTGATTTGAATGAAATAAGTAGCAGAAAACAAAACTAATTTATACAGTCCGGCACTAATAGTGTTTTGATATGACGGGAATGTTATTCAGATCAAATTGTACAACGTGCTCTCAATCCAATAAACAGTCTGCAAACTTAATTGTTTTTTGTCCAGAATATGGCTGCCCAATTTATTAACCATAATAATATTGTAATGATAGTTTACGCAATTAATACACATACTAATATTATAACAGATGCTGACAACCGAGCTTGTTATTTTAGCCATAACTGTCTAAGCCCTAATAGAATTTTCGATTTTGAACGTTTGAAAATTAAATTGAAAGACTTTGAGTGAAATTGGTAGCAGAGGGGTTGTATATAGTCATGCTTTACTCTCCCTCTCTTAGCCCACTGCCCTACATACTGTGCCTATATCCATCAAAATTAATTAGTTGCTATAAACTTAAAAATTAATTATGATGAAATGCTGATGGCCCTCTGTTTTCAGTGCTGCCCTTAAGTAGGCGTAAGGCAGGAGCTCAGGACTGCTTTAGCGCACTTTTTTTCAACCAGGGAAGGTTTGCTGAGCATGCATGCTACAGCACCCTGCTTCACATTCACACCTGGAAGCTCCCCAGTACAACCACTATCTTTTATTGTTCGTTAAGGAGCAGCTCCACTGAAGGGGAATCATTTTTCCGGCGCGCCAGCCTTGCCCAACTTGTTTGTGATTAAATGCTTTTTAGTTAAAATTTTTGCTGGAAGAGCCTTGTTTAGGAACATCTGGATGGTAGATGGAGGAGCAGAGAGCTATGCTTTAGCGGTTGAGATATTTATTTGTCCCAAGACTTGTTTCCAAGGCCAGTTTCAGTAGTTTTTGTTGTTGAATAATGTTTTTTATATTGCGTACAACAGTTGTGCTGAGAGGATTGTGCTTGTGGAGGTAACCATCCTATTCAAACTGAAATTCAAGTTGGACTCGGTTGTTTGTGTAGACTGTCACAAGTCCTTTCTTGCTGTAGTAAGAGCGGCTTCAAGTGAGAAGTTGTCCAATTCCTCAGACTTTCACAAAAGCCAATCAGCAAGGTTTAACGAAATGAACACCCTGCAATGCATAACTTGTCAGCAAGAGTCCCAGCTGTTTTCATTCCACTCATAAATATATATTTCATCGCTGTAAGCCCTGATCAGTCTGCCTGTCTTCCTTCGCCTAGTGCTGCACACCCAAATATAGTACTGGGCAATACAGCAATATTCCTTACTCAGCATTTGTCGTTGCACTCTTTCTTTTGTCTGACTTGTAATACACAACTGTGTAAGCAATACTACGTATCAGTTGCCAAATCGGATTTCTACCGCACTGATTTGTGAAATACTTGAGATTGGAGCTGAAACTTACAATTGTATTTGGACTTGCTGTTGTCATGCAGTCCAGTGCAGTCCATCTTTTTCTTTTAGGTGACCTATTTTTTTCTAAATGCTCCAGTGACCCACGTTTAAAAGGAATGGAGCGCTAACACAATTTCCTTCTCAAACAATTGCATAAAAAGGTCATTTTATCTCTAGTTTATGTAGACGAATACATTAATACATATTGCTGAAGTGATTAACCGATTAATCAGTTATTTAACTCGGAATGACAAGACTATGTTTTACAAGCATAATGATAAAGTTGAATTGAATTCGTTGATCAACTGATAATTAATTGACAAACAATTATAATCTGTCATTTTAAGTAATTTAGGCTCCAGCTGCTCCATTATGAGGCTGCCTCATATCATTACAAAATGAGTCCCTTTAGGTTTTTTAATGGTCGTTCAGGCAAAATTGGAACTCGCCCTGGGCATTGTCTATATAGTAAGCAATCAGTCATTAAGTAATAGGTTTATTAATGGATTATATGATTGAAAGTCATCAGTCGCTGCCTAGTAATGCGACAGGGAAGCAACTTACTGTACGTACAGTGCTTGAGGATTGTTTCTTTTTCTGTAGACCAGAGCTTGAAGGGTGAATAAATCATTTTTCTTTAACATGAACTCCTTGTGGGCAGTAAGGAAGCTCTTTTACTGACAAATAGTAACAGACAACTGTCGGTTTATATGTATTTTACAAATGACCCCTTGGCATTCAGAGGAATAAAATAATATCTGATGAACATCCTGATATAAGACTTGAGACAGTCCATGAATGTGTGTTGAGCGTTAGATCTAAGGTATAAATATGATAAAAATGTCTGCTCACCAGCCCTGTCTGTGACCTTTTGGCTGCTGCTTCAGTATACATTCTCCATAGCGTTCCTGGAGAGAGCTGGAGGTGATGTAGCAGCCAGCTGTTTAGGTTACTATGTCTCGTCTGTGAGTCTTCCTCCCAGTTGAGGAACAAGGCTAATTGCTATCGTATTGTTTCCTATTAGTTTGTCTTGGCCAGGAGCTCCACATCATCTCGGCTGAACCAGCTACCGTCCAAATACTTGCGTGCATATTCACTAAGCTTGTACACCATCCGTCACTTGGAGGTCGTGATCTTGTATGAAATGCATATGTTTTTTCCGTCGGCTAGAGACTCACCCTTTTTTCCCATCCATTCACTTCCCCTCCATCAGACTTGGCGTTAGAGTATTTTTATGTATATGTTGTGCATTCATAAACAAAAAGAGAGGGTCCGTTCAAAAGTGATGCCGGCTGTCTTGAGCAAAAAAATGATTTTAGAGATTTTTAGAGTCCTTGTTTAGTTTTTTGTCACGAGTTTGACAGTTCCTCCACTTTTGATCACAGGCTGTTTTTGCTAGACGGTGACGAAGACGAGTGAAGTAGATGAGTTATGTAAGCGAGTGTGTTTTGACTGAGAGAGCGTCGAGAAAATAACAAAGTAGGCCAAAAACCAGCAAACAGTTTATTAACTGTGAATTAGATGTAATGAAACAAGGTTAAAAAAAGAGAAAGATGGCTTATATAACTCGCTGGTGGCCCAAAATTCTCTTTCATTCGGAGGTTAGAGTTTTGAATTAAAGTTGTTTACCAAATACTTAATTCATTAATCATCATATACTTTTACTAACCCTGTTTCTTTATTTCAAGTCTCTTTCCTCCCTCCTCATTACTTTCTTGTTTGCCTTTCACACATCTTCCCGTCCTTCTTTACGCCGTTTTTCCTGTCTCATCACTCCTTTTTTAATGTTTCCTCTTCTCCTGGCCTGCTACCTCATCTTGTCCTCTCTTCCTCATCACTTCTCCGATGTCTCTCCATGTACCCGTTCTTCACGCTCCTCCTCACCTTCCCTTCAGTCATCCATACATCGCCCCCATCATCCTTCATCTATATCCCTCCTTCCCTCCAGATATATCCCTCTCCACTTCACTCTCCTGTCCGACATCCCATCCATTCCTCTCTTTATAACCTTTCACTGATGTAAATCCCGCTGTCCCTACTCTAACTTGTGCCTCTGTTTCCTGCAGACCCTGTGGTGCTGGGCAGAGCGTTATGGCTCAGACGCTGCAGATGGCGATCCCTAACTTTGGCAACAACATCCTGGAGTGTCTGAACGAACAGCGGCTGCAGGGCCTCTACTGTGATGTCTCCGTGGTCGTCAAGGGACATGCATTCAAGGTCTCGAAACTTTTTTTTTTTTTTTTAAAGTTACCTATTCAAGGAACGACAACTTCTAGTCAGAGGTTGTACAAAAGTTCACCTGGTGGGTGCCTGGTAGCTCACCTGATAGAGCGTACGCCCCATGTAGGCTGAGTCCTATCCACAAGAGAGAAGAGTAATTAGAGTCAAAACTGTAAAAGAAAGGCAAGAGTTTAAATCATTTTAATTTCTGTGTTTAAACAACATGCTTGGGAAAGGTTTTGGTATTCAGTTTTTTTTCAGTTGTTCATTGGTCCTGGAGGACTGGTTGTGGGGGCTGCAGTAAGTCGTAATTAGCTCCTCAGTGAAGGTATTGACAAGAGTTTGGTTAAAATCAATTGGCAAGACAGGAAAATATGGTCCAGGTCAAAAACAGCCAGAGTCCTGCTTTAAATAATTTTCTAATAGATTTTCTGAGCTCCCTCTGGCCACTTCTCTCACAAGGGGAATAAATCTTTGGCTTTGCAACCGTTCAATACAATTTGTAAGGATACAATTAGAAATTTGGCTATATTTCAGAAGTTACTGCAATATAATGGGAAAGGATTCCTCTACGGTTAGATACTTTTAAAAAATAAAATGTCTTTTTCCATTGCAGTTTAAAATAGATTCTGCCAAAGGGAGGTTAACTGTAAACATGGCTGAGATGAAGCCAGTCTTCCACTTTGTACATATTGTCTGGGGTTTTCACCTCCTTATATATGACTGCACTCACATGAAGTGTAAACCAAGGAACCAATAGAAATATTTCAGTTTCAATATTTCATATTTCAATGTTTAAATCTACCCTGATTGGCTGTGTTTTATCATATGTATGATGATATTCACATTGCATAGATTTCGTTTACAATCATAACATAATTAACTCGCATAACTTAACTTTCCTTACCTTACCTCAGGCACACCGCGCGGTGCTGGCAGCGAGCAGCTCCTACTTCCGGGATCTGTTCAACGCCGGGGGAAAGAGCTCGGTAGTGGAGCTGCCCCCGGCCGTGCAGCCGCAGAGCTTCCAGCAGATCCTGGCCTTCTGCTACACAGGACGCCTCAGCATGAACGTTGGAGACCAGTTCCTGCTCATGTACACAGCCGGCTTCCTCCAGATCCAACAGATCATGGAGAAAGGCACAGAGTTTTTCCTCAAGGTAACCCGTCAATGAAACATTCATAAACAATGATTCAATTGTTCCTTAAGGCTGACTGCAGGTGTAGAACTACGGGAATTTTTCGATAGTCAGTAGCCTTCATGTGCTGCCACCATGGCACCTGTTGTGTGCGTGACATTAAGAATGACATTTGTTGTCATGGGGGTGTCTGTGTTTGTAGACATGTTCTTGTGAGTAAAGAATAATTGAAACATCGTACTGACACTACAGGTTCCCTCTATAGTAGCAGATGATCTGATTAGATTTGGAGTGCCTTGCTGCATAAATCTGCATATTAATGAGGAGAACTGATTTCCTTGAAAGTACTTCTTAACACCTCCAGACAGAGTTAATATGGTTCCAGCTATGTGTTATGTGAAGTATGTGAAGAAAAACTGAAGTATTTGCCATGCTGGATGTGTTGCTTGCTGCGTTTGAAATGGTGGTTGTCAGAAATGTGTTTGGCTCATTTTCTCAAGAAATATTGGAAATTCATGTTTCATATAAAAAAAATCTGTCCAGCTTGTAGCAGAGTAAAAGTAATTAATTTTGTACAAAAGAAGGGTTGCTTGTCTGTTTCATTACTAGCAGAAAGCACATTTCCAATACTAGTGCCAATATTATTACCAAGCTTTGTTACCAAAACTTTTCTGATATCTTATTTGAGGGAATATAAACCACGAACTGCAACAACAGTTGAGTGGTTGAGCTTCACTGTTTGAATGATGTCTGTGCGGAGTTTGACACTAGAAGGATGTTTTCACATTCATCTTCTGGAAGTGGAAAGTTTCTCTGTGCTCATTGAAAATCTTGATTTTAAGTGGTGTGCCAACAAGCTTTATTTGTGACTTGCAGAAGTGTGGTGTAGAAACAACTGTACAGTGAAGTAGACATCTTGTGTCCAGCAGGAAAACTTGAATAAACAAAATTAGCATATTCATAAATTCTGGCATTTTTAATAAGGTAGAAGAAATAGAGGTCATTTTAAGAAGAAGAAGATATACTTTATTGATCCCCTAGGGGAAATTTTTTTTTTTTTTTTTTCCACTCTTTATTTTTTATACACACACACAACAGGCTGAAATGCACACTTCATGCACATGTGGACATGCAAAGAGGAGGAAAGGCTGCCGCATTAACAGTGCCCCATGAGCAGGTTTCGGGGTTAGGTTGCCTTGCTTAAGGGACCTGGGCCGTGCACAGGAAGTGAAACTGGCACCTTCTTCCAGCTACCAGTCCACATCATATTTTGTGGTCTGTGGGACTTGAGCCGGTTCAAGCCGGACTTGAACCGGCTCCCAAGCCAAGTTCCTACACACTGAGCTACTGCCGCCATAGCCCCCTAATGTGGATTTCAAGGATTTATAAGGATTTGAATGTGGAAATTATATAGTTTTTTTGCTGTTTTCATAAGGAAAAAACACATTATTGTTCCAAGCAGACTTTTCGTACACATGTATGGAGGGGATCTTTTAATAAAGCTTTAATCTTTTCAATTACAGAACATGTCTGGAAAATTGCATCACAAAATCCCAGAGCCCAAGGCCAGGTTTTGTTGGACCAGGTCTAAAAGCAAACGATATTCACATTACAGTGGTATAAAGCAGAAAGCGAATCCTGACATGTGACAGGCTGGGACCAAATAACTCCTTAACACCATGTTGCTTCATAGATGACTTTAAACAGTTATTATCAGTATTGTTTTGATTTACTGTTTCCATTATAACATAAGAACGTCATAAAATCAGAACAGTAACTTCACCCAAATAAAATAGTCTAAATTGGCAAAATGTCAATTGAAATCTGGAACCATCTTATCATAGAACAACATTATGAATATGAGCAGACATTTGATGCCAGGTTTTGATTTTCCATGATGTTATGGACACATTTCGGTTTTAAACCAGCATAAAAATCAAATAGTGGCACAGTATGGTTGTGTATTTTTTTTCATAGGTAATTCTGGAAACTCATCCTTCTTTATATCATCACGCCTCCAGGTCTCATCTCCAAGCTGTGACTCCCAGGGTCTCCACACTGAGGAGACCCCAAGCTCCGAGCCTCAGAGCCCCGTCACTCAAACAGTGGGTGGAGGTGGCGGAGTCGGCATCGTTGCCACAGCCGCAGGAAGGCCCACCTCTTGTCTGACGCCCCTCCCCCTGGTGTCCAAGGTGAAGACAGAACAGACAGCGTCCACACCTCAGCCCACCCCACAGCCACAGCAGGTAGGCTGCCTCTGATAACCTTAACACAGGCGAAGTGTTTGAATTGATGAGGCAATTAAAAGCATCTGGGCTTTTTCTATCTGAATTATGTGAAGGAGTCTGAAAAGATAATATTCGATATTCATTCGGTATTAAAATCAAACAGTGAAACAGGGCATCATGAGTAGGTGTCTCTTTGAGTTTGAGATTTGAAAAGGCTTTGATAAACTTTCAAGGAAAGCTCGCTGCCAGTTACGAACCCTTAATCTTGTTGTAATTACAACTGAAGAGATTTATAAAAAAATAAAAATAAAAAAAAAAACACCATATAACATCTTTTTTGATGACTCATTAACTGAAAGTTATTTCTGAAATATGGCATTTTTCAGTTTCAAAAGGTTTTTCAGGCAAAGACATCAATTATTTTAGAGGTCGAAGGTCGTTATCAATATTTTGTGCAGTCAAGCACTTTATAAGAGCTTTAACTGGAGGTGTGGGAGAGCCTTCATATTGAGAGATGAGTATTGTTGTTTTTATCATGTTACCATCCACATTAATTAGTTGTGGGTAGTTAAAGGAGCGCAAACTGTAGTTTGTCTCACTTCATTTACTGTCACATAACAGTGGCTTAATACGTGCAGAATGGCTTTCATCATCATCATTACTTCTTTTAATGTACACTCATTTACTTTTCTGTTGAAAAGGTTGTGATAAGGAATTATAAATATATAGATATATTATAAAAAAATAGATTTTGGCTCACCTGCTGAGCAAGACATGCTCCCTCCAAGATCTGTTTTTACCAGCCTATATCCAGTGCATGTTTTATTTTTCACTGCATATTATCAGGTACTCTGAAAGTTTCAAATTGAGTTTAAGGTTGAAACGAAATGCGTTATGTCATTCTAGCTCAAATACAGGTGAAAGAGAAAGCGGAGAAACCAGCTTCTTGTGATTTTAATTCAGAGGAAACCATCTGTTTGCTGCTCCAAAATAGTCACCGTGTGATGACAGGTGCAAATCTGCATAGCAGTGTGCTTGCTCCAGTCCTCACTTACAGCAGAGGGAGAGGCTAGAGTGTGAGAGCTGTGTGATCTTCACATATAGTTTTGGTTCAGACAGTCAGGTAGCACAAATAAGCATCATATGTACACATTTGTCTGTAAATGGATTATGAAAAAACACAGTAATCGTGTTCTTTGTCATGTGATGAAACTGTCGCCAGATTTGTCATCGGTTGTTTTTATGAGATTAAATAAAAGATGTTAAAACTTGTAATAAAGTCTGCAGAGTAGTAACTCTGTTTTGTGTAAATTTAGACCGCAACCTTTTCTGTATAGTCAGCATTAGAGACCAAGAGACTACTAACATTCTGTTTTTGCTTTATTTTTCACTTGCTCACATATATACTTACCTGTATGGATTTATTTGGCAAACATTAGTTGAAATACCATTTGATGCTTAGTGAGTGTGGCTGAGTATCCAACCTCAATCTGTTTTTGGTGCTTGCTGATATGTATCTGTAGCAGCCAGTGTCATCTGTTAGGAACTAAAAGTTGAATGTCTGTTGTTTTTTTAAATAATCTACTTCCTTCATACAGTCTTTTTGTGTATAAAATATGCAGTTTTAGTACAGTTTATTTTCTGAACCTGTTTTGAGAAGATAAATATGAAACTTGGCGTTGAAGCTTGTAAGCCGTATCGAAGGTTGTTTTGGCAGTTTGGCCTCTGAAAGCTGCTGTGTAAATGATGATAATCTCTGCAGTTGTTGCTTTAGGTTTCTTAATTGTTTTTTGTTAATTCTATTTTTTTAAGTTGTCTGGAGGTGAAGATGAATAACCAGTGTTTCTCCCCCCCCCCCC
>NW_023339729.1:26895599-26901022 GCF_004916995.1 Morone saxatilis | reverse complement strand
GGACCTGCAGCCAACGCCGCTATGTTGGCCGGCGGCGGCGCCACTTCAGTGGGAGCTGCCGGACTCAACAGTAACCATAACAACAATAACAACAACAACGGCGGGACCCCTGAAGGCACTAGCCCGGGCACACTGAGCATGTACACCAGCGACTCACCAATCAGTTACCACGACGACGAGGAAGAAGACGACATAGCAGATGACAGCGCCGAAGAGCAGTACAGACAGATCTGCAACATGTACACAATGTACAGCATGCTGAACGCTGGAGCGGCAGGTAAGCTCTGTGAGTGGGAGTTCATTTTAGGGGCACTGTGTTTTATCTCGAGTTTCTGTCCTCTGATCTTCGGCTCTTGCTGTAGTGTGTTTACATGTACCAGTCTTGGAAAGTTTGCTCATCCAAACTTCTCAGGAGTGGAGTATGTTGTGGAGAACGAAATGTTTAAAAGACTGAAACCACTGACAGTTTTGAATCCTGCCTTAAGCTTATGAATTGTTTATACTTTGTTTAATCAAAAGGACTCACTCACATGGAATGGTTTGAATTAAATATTCAAAACACTGACAGTTATACTAACAGAAGTTTATTCAAAATATATGAGAAATGTGCATACAATCATTTGAATAGTGTCATCAACAATTGAGCTGTTCTTCCAGTCAACATGCACCGACACATGGTTTCCCTTTTCTTTGCTCTAAATGTGTGAAAGCTATGATTGACTTATAAACAGCAAGTTTGTCAATTTTAGACTCTTTTATTTTGGCAAAGTTTGTGTATGACTACTTTTTACTTTTGACTTTGTATCTGCTCTGAAACTATTGCACTAGTTAAGTAAAGTCTCCAAAAGATACCCAGCCCTAAATGTAAGTAGAAAAACTGATAACAATCCATCCTCCTCCATAGTGGTCGGGGAGCGGGTGGAAGCTCTTCCGGACTTGGCCCCAGACTCAGGTGGCGGACGGGGGGGAAGGGGGGCACGGTCCCGGCAGGACCTGGCGTCGCTGCCCGCTGAGCTCATCAGCCAGATCGGGAACCGCTGCCACCCGAAGCTGTACGAGGAGGGTGACCCAGCCGAGAAGCTGGAGCTGGTGAGCGGCACCTCCGTGTTCATCTCCCGCGCCCAGCTCATGAACTGCCACGTCAGCGCCGGCACCCGCCACAAAGTGCTGCTCAGACGCCTGCTGGCCGCGTTCTTTGACAGGTCAGTGTTTTGAACTAGACTACACCTAGACCACTTTTGTCGTTGAATCAGTTTTTCCTGTCTGATTTTGAAGATTGTGTTGTGAAGATTCTCTTTCTGTATAACATTATATTGTGTGTATCCGGTATCTTGTTTATGTGTTGATGTATTTTTTTGTCTTTCCTTCCAGGAGCACTCTGGCTAACAGCTGTGGAACTGGCATTCGCTCTTCAACCAATGACCCCAGTCGTAAACCCCTGGACAACAGAGTGCTGCACGCTGTCAAATGTAAGTCACAGAAAGATACACACTGTTTCTGATACTATAAATACTGAGAGTTGCATCTCAGTGCGACTGTGGAGCTGCCCGCATGCAAAGTCCCCATTGCTCCTCACCAACCATTCAGCCTTTGGTGTTTTTCAGTGTTTCTTTCTTCATCTTTCTCTCTTTCCCTTTTTCCTTCCTACAGTTTACTGCCAGAACTTTGCGCCGAGCTTCAAGGAGAGCGAGATGAACGCCATCGCGGCTGACATGTGCACCAACGCCCGCCGCGTCGTCCGCAAGAGCTGGATTCCCAAGCTTAAACTGCTGATGGCCGACAGCGACGCCTATTCCGCCTTCCTGGCCGACAGCGTGAAAATGGAGGCCGACGGGCTGGGGGCGGAGCAAGGCTTTGACCCCGCCTCCCTCGAAGCCGTGGCGGTGGCGGCAGCAGTGGCTGGCAACAATAACGAAGTGGGAGGCGGAGCCACGCAAGCAGACACCCTCCAGGGGGCAGGAGACGGCAGCACTTTGTTTTGAGTGAGTGAACGGACAGATAGATGAATGGACAGATGGACAGATTGATGTAGGGAGGGATGGCATTTCTCTGGGGCGATGAGTTGAGAGCGGTGACCACAGTGGTCGTGATGACAGTTGTCGCTCATCCCCTAGCCGCCATGTGTTTGGGGATCTATTTCTTCTTTTACACCTCTTTTGCTCAGTTTGTTCTGCTTCCCTTCCTTTGTTTGTCCACATTTCTGTCTCTCTCAGCGGCCCAGAATGCCTCTCTTTGGGTTGTTCCTCCTTCCTTTAATGGTAGAGAGAGATTGAAAGATGGAGAGAAAGGTAGCAGAGGGAGGAGGTTGATAAATAGCCCCCCCACACACCTCTTCATTCCTCTGCAACCTTTCAAGACCTGCTTGTTTCAGCCTTTATTTTTTAGTTTTCTGTTTTTAAGAGTGTGTACTGTCACTAAGGCCCTTTTCTTACCATAATCAATCACAGACATTCCCTGGGGAGGGGGGTGGGGGGAAGGGGGTAATCTTGTTTGGAGAAAGTGATTCTTTTCCTTCCCCAAACTCCGGTAACACTGTTGTTTTGATATTGAATGTATGCGTGGCGAGGCATCCGAACCGCAGCGTAGTGAGTCAGTGGAGGCTGAGTGAGCTTGTACAGAGCCCTTCTTTTACTCCTTTGTTTTGCTTTATTTCATCTGGACGGCCAGATGAAAGCTTCTCTGACAGCGTGGGGTTGATGAGGTCAGGGGTTGAAATGAATATTAATATGTACATTGGCATGGTTTATGATCTCCCCGACCCCACCAACCCTGCTCTTTAACCCCTGCTGGGCATGCTGGGAAACTGACCTACCAGCCGTTGGAGAGATGCTGGTGAGTTCTGACTGACGGTGCGGTGGCAGACGGGGAAAAAACTAAAGTTTGCTTGGCTTTTCCCCTGACCTCCCCTACTTTTTGACCCTAAAACATAAGACAATTATTCAGTTTCCCTTTTTTTTTGGTTTAAATTCTTAATTTTTTATTTTTTCGTGTGTGATTTTTGCCAAGCCTCCCGAGGGAGAGGAAACTTGTTACCGATGATTGTCAAAGAGTTTGCGCCTGATAAATGCACTGTGTTATTTCCTGCGGTATGAGTACAATCGAACTACGTTTCTGTACGTATTGGAAAGAGAAGAGGGGTGGTTTTATTTAAAAAATGCAAAAAAAGGAGAAAAAATACAAGCTGAATCCAATTTATATATCTGTTTATCACCCCCTTTTTTTTTTTTAATCTGAAGGAAAGTCCAGAAAACGAGTTTAAGCCTGTGAGCTTAGGAACGATTTGTGTGTGTGTGTGTGAGGAGATACAGCGGTGATGTTCTTTTGTTTTCAGCTCATGTTTCAGTTGCTCTCCCTAAGAGTATTCGCAGCCATGCCTGTTAGCAGCAAGTCTTCTCGGGCTCTGCTGCCTGGATGCGTGCTCGTCTGGCATGGACAAAGGTGCTAATTCAGGCATTGGTACATTGCAAGGAATACAGCTCTTGCCGTGTGTATGTGTAGGTGTGTGTTTGTACGGCCACAGTGTGTGCTGCAGCAGAGAGAGAGCGGGAGGCCAGACGGTGTGTTTTCACACACGCTTGGTCGATTCATTCACCCATCACTGCGGTGAGCACACATACACGCTAATATGCATTTGGGCGCTGTCAGCCGCATCAGCTACAGTACACGAGAGCAACGTGGGAATTAAAGGGGAATTACACCAAAGCAGACCCTAGAGGTTGTGGTTGTTTGTCACATGTAAGCGTTCACCTTCAATTTATTTAGTGTTTAATGAGGCCACAGTAGCTGTGAGGAGAAGGTAAACTGCGCTGGCTGAAAGTTGTTTGTTTGACAGTTGCGTTCCTGGCTTTATGTAAGATGTTTAGAATTATAAAACGAAAGCTGCTAAATAATGGAAATCAGAAGAATGTTGGCATAGAAACAACCCTGAAAGTCGTATTGCAGTCATATTTGCCTTTGATACTTGTGGCTGAATGGTAGCTTTCAGAAAAAAGAATCACAGAATGAACTCTGTTTTTCTCTTTAGAAAAATTGACCTCCACAATACAGCTGAATACACTCATCAGCTAAACAGTGGCGAGGGCTTTTTTATCTTCAGTTTGAGGTTGATACAGGTGCTCCTGGTGAACTGTTTGATTCAGTGCCACTGATGTTTTGCTCCTCGATACCACTGCAGTGTTTCAAATCCTCATTAGACCAGATTATAGTTTTCGGTTTAACCCCATCCTCTGTCTTTTAATCATAAAATCAATCCCAGACAATCAATATAAAGTCAATCTTTCTTACGACAGACCTGACACATCTGTCTGTTTGGCACTGGGGAATGAAAGCAGTAGTGTGAATAAAATGCAAGCAAAGTTAGCCAACTGTGTAAGCACTCTCTTTTATGTGTTACACCGATTTGATCAATGCCAAAACTATATGCAGCCTGTTAGGTTGTGTCTTCACAATTCACAGCAGGGTTACACTAAGAATAGTTTCTCTGTGTAGCCAACGTAATTGGTGGAAGATAGAAACACATTTTAATTTTTCTTTATTTTAAGGCTGCAAAAGACTGATTTGTGTTCATTACATCCAGGCCACAGTAGTAGTTTTTTTTTGCCTGATGCCAAATATGTTGATGATGCTGGACGCAGCTCGTCTTTAAATAACATACTGATGGTATTGATTGATCATTGAGTCAATACGAGACCATGCCAGATAGCTCCATTACCATAGCTAATTAAAAAACTGATTACATACGAACAGCTGTTTTGGTTTGATTTAACTTTATTGAAAGATTTGGTATAAGAAAATATTAAGTGGCACTAGAAGACATGGACATTTTCACTGTGGAGCTCTGAGTGCTAAGTTCTCTCTGTGTGACAGCACTGTGTGCCAATGATCAGATTGCAGACCTATATCCTGTACTGTGATACTGTACATTCTGCTTTGTCTGTTTGCTTCGGTGGGTTTAGCGGAACCTGCGATAACTGGTGGTCACATCGAGCGTGCGTTGGTCAGCAGGTACTCAAATAGTGTAATACTTTGAGGTGTATCGACTGTAGAGGCCAGCAGTATGCCTTCAGTGTCAAAGGTAACATCATGGTTAAAAGTTGAGTGTTTAATCTGAGAAATAATCCAACTGTTAAATCCACATTTATAATATTTAATTCCCCCTGTGTTCATGTACCAGTTCCTGTGTGTTAAATGTCTGCCAAACTTAGTGGTACGTTGGATTCCTATTGCTATCAAATTGCCAGTGCGAGTGTTTTTAAATGCGATAATCTTGAGGACTAACACTTTAAAACCCAAACAAGAAAGGACTTGACATATTATAGATTTGTTGTATTGTATACTAGACCTTTGGACCCAACTGACATTCTTGGTTTTTTATGTGTATTTGGCCCGTTTTGGTGTTTTTTTTTTGTTTTTTTTGTTTTATT
>NW_023339729.1:26894855-26895539 GCF_004916995.1 Morone saxatilis | reverse complement strand
CACACACACACACACAGACCCTCAAGGTGAAGGGTCTGTCGTTAACCGTCTCCTAAGCGAAACACAGGGTCGGCGCTGCACGTTGAAACAACCCGGAGAAGAACCAAAAACAGCCTTTGAGGCGTCATCTGACCTGTCTTGAACTGAAACAGTTTTATAGACCAGTGTTAATAAAAACAATGTCTGCTTTTTACAGCCTGGCTTTTGAGGAAAGATGTTTACGTGACTATTTAGTTCTTTTATATATTTACATGTATATCAAGTTTTTTTATTTCTTTTTTACAAAGGCTATCAGTCAAAGAACCCTTGGTCCTGAGACGAGCACCTAAAGGTCCTACAGTCAGGAGGTGGAAGGTAACTAGGGGGGTATCTTTTTATTTTACCCCATCGTGCCCCACCCTCTATTCTGGAGCACATGGTACGATCTGTGGAGACTTAACCAAGTTCAATAACCAGGACAGAAGCGAGAGAGAGAAAGAAATAAGTGAAAGGGATTGGGGTAGGGCGGGCAGGAGAGGGGGGGGGGTAGAGGAGACAGTTTGCACATTTCTGTTTTTGTTTTCCTTTTTAAAAAAAATCTTTCTATTCCAGTGCTTTGTTTAAAACCACCGCCTTAAATGAGAAAAAAATTCTGAGAGAGACGGAAGAAGAGGACAGTCTGAGCCTCCCTAGAGAGGAAGGATG
>NW_023339729.1:26890855-26894755 GCF_004916995.1 Morone saxatilis | reverse complement strand
GTGGGAGGAGGAGGAGGAGGTGCTATTCTTCCTGAGGAGGAGATGTTTGTTAAGAATCTCCCAGGACAGATGAGGCATTGCGGCAGTCTGCCGTCACATGAGCGAAGCCACAATCCAGACAAAGAGACAAGAGTGAGAGGAGAGAGAGGAGGCTAATGACAGAGAGGGGGAGGAGGAGGAGGAGGAGGTGGAAGAGGCGATCGTCTCTCTCTGGCCCCGTGCCACCAAGATAAATACCTGGGTGCTTGTTTATTTATGTAGCGTGGCATTTTGCAGAGGGGTGGGGTCGTGGGCTGAATGAATAAACGGTAGAGTTGTCTAAATCCCTCAAAACGACCCCAGTGAGACAAGCACCCACTGACTGGACGATAACGGGGATCCAGATAAAGAACAAAGCTTCCAAAACTTTAGTTAAGATTCGTCTGGAGAACAGAAATGTGCTTTGATCCTTTTTTTCCCCCGTAAAGTTGAAATTGCACTAAATATCGGTAAAAGAGTGGAGAAAATGTATTTTATGTCCTGAAACACATTTGGCTGAATGTTTTGAACCCACTTTAAGCACTGCGATATGATAATGTGAAGACGTTTGAGCTGCAACTGTAGAGGTGATTTTTGCCTCATCGGCAGTCAGTTCGCACAGCTGTCATCAGTGTGTGTAATGTTTAACACCAGGCGAATCTGTAGTCAACAATTACAGGTCAGGAAAAACAATGGTTTATTGAATTAGCAGGAGCCCGTTATTAAGGGCTAGTGTGGTTATACATCATCTTTAGTAGTACAGTGGTTCCCAACCTTTTGTGCTTGTGACCTTTTCACCTGAGATTGTTTTAGACTGCAAGAGTTGGTTCTTAATTGGATTTTGACAGTTGATTGTTAAAATCACTGGTTTTGGCAAATGTAAATATGTTCTTTGTCTTCTATGATAATAAATTGAATATAATTGGGTTGTTGGACTGTTGGTTGAACAACACGAGCAGTTTGAAGACGTCCCCTTGGGCTCAAGGAAACACATTTCACACAATGCTGACATTTTATAGACCAAACAATTTATTGAGAAATTGATGAAAATAAAAGGCAATCAATAGGGAAATGATCGTTAGTTGTAGCCCTAGTTAAAAATACCCAGAATTTCATGAGGAAAAGAGCAATAATGTGTGTAACATGGGAAACACAGGCAGGGAACCACTGTACTAGCAGTATTAGACCCCAGTATTGTTTAAACGTGGCCTATAATCTTTGAACACAGGCAGGAAATAAAGATTGAAGTTGAAAGTTCTGTAAATTTGAATGGTAAATTTTGTCTCTGTGCAAGATTTTGAAAGGCAAAGAATGTAGAAGTGGTGATTATAAAGGGTTAGGTCAGATCCAAGGAGCTTTTTGTCCCACGTTCCTGCTGACTGTTTGTTCTTGGCCTGTTCTCCTGGGGCCTTGGGTTGTGGACTGGGTGAACGAGGGTTCCAACTGGTCTTCACATCCAGGGTTTTTAAACATAAATTTGAGAGAAATTCGGCGTACTTCAAACGAGCACAGCAAAAAGGATATTTTCTTTTAATATATCTGCCTGTGTCTGTTTTATTTCCTCCTTTTTGATTTGGAGGAAGGTTTGCGAGCCAGTAGTGGACTGCTACTGAGAGAAAGGACAGAATGGTTTTTATAAAGAAGTTTTGAACACTCCACTGCCCTGCAAAGAGCAAAAGCTGAACCGTGAAAGTGAACAGTAAAGTCGTGGTGTAAGTCCAGTAGCATGGGCTGTATATCACAGAATATCTTTTTTTATGAAATATAAAACCCACCTGTGACCTTTTGACCTTTTTAGGTGACAGGTTGCAGCTTTTTGCCTCTTTGTAGGGCAGCTATGTCTGAGCACAGTTTTACAACTAAAAGTTGAGCGGGGCCAGAGCAGACATTTTTTCAAAGCGATACGAGTTTGGTCGCGCTTTTAGAAGAGCTTTGTACACGTTTCAAAATGTTTCTTTTCGTTTTAAACGTTTTTTCGTTTCATTTTCTGTTGCTATTGTGTTTTTTTGTTTTCTACATTCGAGCTAGTGTACTGTAGTCCTTGAGAGTTATTTTAAGACAGATGCTACTAATAATTGAACATTAACACCTGTACGTAGAGTTGCCAAGTTGTGTAAAAAAAAAATGACAAAAAGAGAAAGTGGAGACATGGTTAGCTGTAAAATAGTTTAGAGAAAGAGAACCACATATTTTTGCATTGCGATTGTTGTATGACTGAGGTGCTGCGGGCGGGAGGGTTGAGGGTTGGGCTTCTAATGCTGGACCAGATGTTTGGTTTTTACTGCACTGCAGCTGTTGTCGGGGCGGGATCAGCGAACGCAGAAAGCAGACGGACGGACTGATGGACAGTCGAGGCAAACGAAACACTGTTGTGCTCACATCATTTGAAGGCTACAAGCCTGAATGTCCCTAACCCTAACCCTAACCCTGCCATGGATAAAATGTTAACTCTCCATTGTCTTGTGACGATAGAAATACGTTTCTTAGCCAAGCATGAACTTCCATTAGAAATCGACCCAAAGTAAGTTTACTTGACCTGGTTCTCAAACCAGCTTTTCCACAAAGAATAAGCTACTGCTGCTTGAATGTTATTTTTCTTTAGACGTCCCCTGGTGGCTAAAGGCTGCTACTGCGGCTCAGAGAAAGGGGGGGCTCAGCAGCTGCAGTATGTGCCGACGCCACCAGAGGGCGAGATCCCAAGAAGCAGTGATCCTACACAAGCTACGATTGTAATGAAAGAGTCTCGATCACTGTATTCGTCCGAGCACCTTAACAGCAGACGCCGCCGGAGGCTTCTGCTGCTCATTCTGCAAATCCGACACAAGACGCAAAACCGCCAAAACGTCCACCGCAATGTGGGCCAAGATGCCAAATAAAGTTGTCAGTAGATTGAAAGTTGCTGACATGACTTCCAAAAGAAAAGAGAGCTGTTTTTGTGCTTCGACTTGTCCGTCCACGACTTCGTCCGTCTGTTTTTCACTCCTGCTCTCCACCTCGACTGCCGAACCACAGAAAGGAACAAAAGTGACGAGGAGAGAGTGGAATAATCTTTAAAAAAAAAAAGCACCTTTGGGCGAGCGCTCAACTGTCCTGGAGAGCCAAAGCCCTCTGCACGTTTCTGAGCACGTGTCACTTCCTGTCTGTGGTTCGGATGCTGGTGTCAGAAGTGGAACTTTTGTTGATTTTTGGGGGGTGGGGATCGAGATGTAATGTGAGGGTTCTTTTTGTAAGTTCCTTATTTTTGTTGTTTTTATCTTTTTGTACTATCATTCCCTTTTTTTATTTTGTATGTTTTTCTCTTCTCTCTCTTTAATGACATTTGTTTACTGTAAAAATGATGATGATTATGATGATGATGATGTGCTCATCGACCTGTCTCCCCCCCAGGTGGGAAGCGGGAGCATAGACTGTGCAAACTCTCCTCTGAATGGGGGTCGGGGAGGATTTAAAGGGGAGAGTTCAGGTGGGTGAGGGGTACCGGTGAAGGGTGAAGGTTGGAGTTGATTCAGAGTTTTCTACACAGGGCATCAGTGAATTCTGATCATGTCAAGTCTTTTGAAAAGAATCCCAGAAAAATCACCAAGAAAGGTATGTTCACCCAGCAAGCATTTGACGATTGGGTAGTGTCAATCGGAACAAGCACAAAACCTTCAGTGTGACAATAAGCCACAGTCAGAAATTCTCTTCAAAAACCGCTTCAGACTGATAATCAGGCAGATTATCAGATCACGAAGGAAGCAAAAATGGACGACTTTGATGTCTTTTCTACTGTCAGTTCCGTCAAAATGCTTGTGGGGTTTGACTTGTACTGTCATATGGTATCGCGTGGAAAAATGTGTGATCTGATTGACGGTCGTACTGCCCCCTTTTTTTTTTTTTTTT
>NW_023339729.1:26875169-26890755 GCF_004916995.1 Morone saxatilis | reverse complement strand
AAGGTTTTTAACAAACAGGATTGACCTTACGGCTGTGTTGGGTCTTTATTTCCGTTTTCTGAGCTCCAGGATGAATGGATCCCATTTTAGCTGATCTTCTATTCCATTAGAATATGTAGCATAATGACGTGTTCAATTCCCTGTGTGCTGACATACAAGGACCAAGCGAACGTGCTGATGTTAAGCATGTATAATGTTTATAATGTTCATCATCATAGTTTAGCATGCTAACATTTGCTAACTTGCACAAAATACAAAGTTGAGCTGAGACTGATGGGAATGGGTCATTTAACAACAAGTAAAGGACAAAGTGAACTTTGAACCTGGTGGTGGTACTAGATGGAAAGTCAGGTGATGACCAAAGTTATTACAAGGGGGCCCAAATCTGTTGTCGAGACATTTGTCTGTACAAAGTGACTGACTGCTAGCATAATGGTCAGGTACAATGTATTTTCAGCTTGTTCTTGTGATAAACCATTGCTGTGTTTGTGTCACACGCTAAAGCTAAAAGGTGTGACAGTAGCACACGTAGAATAGTCACAATGTCAGAAAGGTTGCTCAGTAATGTCACATCCGTCTCATGTTGCTGACATTAGCCTCCACACTGTACGGGTCTAACCACACCAAGGAAAGGGATTTATTGCTGATGAAACTACAGACCCCTCCAGACATTTATTACAACATGTACAAATAGTCCAATAGTGTGCCTGATATGTTTGTTCAGCAATTTCCACATTAAAATTTTGGATTCTACTCAAAAGGATACTACCTCATTAGAAGTTCCAGAATATGCTAATTTGGTTCATTTAAAGTAAGGTGTGACTTTGGAAAGAAATAACACACAAAAAGTTAAAGGGCCCAGCTGGTGGTTCTGCACGTTTTCACTTTTACACACACACATTTGGATATTTAGATAATATGACTGGTTTTCTATTTCTCCCTAAACTGATACAAAAAAATAGATTTTGATCATTGGTAGCAGTTTGACAGTTCCAGAGCAGCTGCTGTTTGTTTCCAGTTTGACACTTTTCAGTAAAAGCCAATCACAACCTGGTGAGTGTCTCTTTCTTTCTTTTAAATATTAAGAAAATGTCGGCATCTGAGATTCAGATTCAGCTTTTCTGTTACAGAATCTGCTAAATTCACCTGATAAATTATCAATATCAGTGATACAGTGAGTTTTGTAAACATGTTTCTACTTTTAAATCTCCCATGTCAGAATTTCCTTAAATGCAGACTGGTTTTCTAGACTGTAAACTACAATAATGATGCTCATTGTAACAGCTTACCTGACGCAGGTTTCATCTTATGTACTAAAATGACCTGAAACCAATGGCTGACTGGTAGGAAAGAAGGATATTTAAAAACCAATAGCTGGACTATGATAATAGACTATGATAATGACCACTAATAAATATGAATTGTCATCAACAAGCTTTCACAAGGTAAAACTACTTTCATGTTTCATGTTGTTTCAAATGTTTCACCATTTCCAGGAGTGTGGTGTTTTCCTCAGATCGCTCTCTGTGACTGAACCCCTGACGGGAGGAGGCAGCCACTACTGTGTGTTTTTGGATTGTATGTTGGTGGAAACAGTAGCCCAGATGTACAAAGCACACACTGGCTGAGTTTCGGGGCCACTGTAGTTTGTCCTTCGCAGCCCGTTCTCACTCCCAGGCCGTCATATAGTCGCCAGAGGTGTTCAGTGCATTGCGATCTGCAACTTTACTGCTAGATGTCACTAAATGCTCCACACTGGTCCTTTAAATGTCAGAACAATACTAAAAAAAGAATTACTCATCACAATTTCAGTAAGCCCACTGTGTCCGATTAACAGTCCAAAACCTTCACATATTTAATTTACAATTATATAAAACAGCCAAACGCAGTGTTAGAGAAGCTGGAGCCAGCTATTGTTCAGCAGTTTTGCTTGATAAATGACTTAAATTATCAATATAATTGGCAATTAATTTCCTGTCAATTGTCACTTACAGCCTGTGTGAAATGGACCATGTCATTTTCACATTGTCCCATGTTGCCACATCCTGAGTGAAAAAGTAAAAGACTAAAATGTTAATTCCCAATACAGAACAGGAGTTTGATATAAAACTGTATCGAAATATCATTCTTGTTTAACTTATAATAAAATAATAATTTTTTACCAGTGTGAGAAGCGCTATTGTAATTTAAATAAGCTCGTCACTGACAGTGTCTCAGTGTCTCTCGCTCCTGCAGAGTTTCACAGGACGTCTGCTGCGTGTCTGAGCGAATCGGGCTCCCGGCTGCTGCATGCTTATTTTCACAGCTCCTTGCAGTTCATAAAGCCACCAGGGACTTGCGCTCCGCTCATTACAGCTAAAGTAAATGTAATTTCACATGATGGTTCTGCTCTCAGAATAGGACCTGGCGATGTTTCCATTTTCAAGAGTGCCTCTCGATTAAAACTCACTCGTGTAACATCTGCAATTTGGTGAAAGCTTTTACCTTAAGTACGAATCATTGGGGGAACTGGAGCCAAAAATACTGTATTCACTCAAACATACAGCAGGGGAACTTAACCACAAGTTACGAGTCTAAACATAGATTTATTCATGTTTAAAAAGTCTTTTAGATACATAAAATTCACAAAAAATCAGAGGAACCTTCATGATTAAGAAATCTCCACCAATGTTCAGTTGCTTCATGTCGAACAGGTTTAATGAAACTTAAAACCTCATTGAACAATTTCAGAAATCTGCATGAACCAGTAAGAAAACAATCATTCAATCCACTTTATGCAGATGTAATGTTTTGTTTTTGTCAAAGCAGCAACAGCTGCCACGTGACTTTCATTCTTCATGTAGTGTGTGTGATAGTGAAGTATCTAATATAGCAGAGCAGTTCAATGACAAGTAATGTTTAGCCGCCTCCATTACCCTTTTTTTTTTTTTAGTTAAAAACACTGCAGACACATATGCTGTTTGGCATTAAAGGGCACGGTGGTAGCCAGTACTGTATACAATTGTGCACATTCATCCCCCCCCCCATACCTCTTTACTGTTTCACCAGCAAAAAGATTACAATAACACGGGTCATCCAAGGGAAAAAAGTTTGGTTAGATTCAAAATAAAATTCCCAGCCTAAAGCTCCTGTGTGTAGCTGCTGGTTGGTTAAACAACGTAAATCAAATTCTGATCATTGGCACTTAAGTTAACTAAAGGAGAAGATTCATTACATCAGCAGTTTTTAACCAGTCAGAGGTCAGTTTCCCAAATCCACCTTTAACCAAAAAGCAATAACTGACACACAAACAGTGATGATGATGATGGCAGGTAAAGATGAGTCAGAAGATGTTCTGAAAAAATGTACCTAAGAGTTCAGAGAAACTAACTGTTGCTGAGTTAAGTTCTGTCACAGTTATCACTGCCTTGATGTTCCATTTTGAAAAACAAAGACTACAAAGCCTCAAATGAGTCTTTTCTCTTGTCTGTTGACCTGGAAAGAAGCCAAAAAAGACTGCACTGACTACAGAACTCTCCCATGCAGTATCCTGCTGTAAAATCAGGTGCAGTCAAATCCAAACAGTAAGGACTGAACAGCCTCAACTTCACAGAAAACTAAGGTTTACTATACGGTAGAAATCCTTCAGTGTTTCAAGATGCCTTTAACTTCACAAACCTCTACTTTGTGACTCAGGACTGGAGTGGAAGCCACACGAGGGCTTCATTAATGCCTGCAGCCATTTTCCAAGTATTCACTTAATTTTCCCCACTGAAGCATTTAACGAACGAGGGCTTGAATATGTGAACTGGTGAGAGAACAGGATTAACTGCTCTGGCAGGGAGGGGACTCGATGCAGTGGAACCTCCCTGAACCCCCACCTGCATTAAATCCTGGGAATCTGACCTCTGACTCCTCTGGTGCAAAACAAGGGGAATATCATAACTACTAAATTCAAAAACCATAAGTGAAATCACACAGGATTAAAAACAAGATTGAATCTGGATAAAGCCTTTGTACAGGAATCATGGCCATTTACACACAAATGTAAAGCATCATAGTATAGATTTATGCAGCGCTGTAACACGCCCTGGCATGGGCAGTGTTACCTGACATAAAGAAATAACATGCCCCACAGCCTCCAGCAGAGGGCGCTGTCAGCCTGAATGTGGGCTGCGTGTGGAGACATCCTGCCCAGCAACGGTTCGTCCTCTCATTAGCTAAGGCTTTTCAATAAAACAGGCATACTCATTCGCTCTGAGCCAAGGTTGTCGCTCATCACCCAGTGTGAGTAACAACGCCTCAGCCAATCGTGTGCCCAACCGCCTGCAGGGGCGCGAAGGCGGCTGGCTGCAGACCTGACTTCACCTCACCGAGACGGATCGCGATCGTGGGGGCAGGAAATGAACCGTTTCTGTCCGCTGGCCACGGCGGCAGGAATGTGCACATTTCTGACAAAGTGGGCAGTAGAGCGAAACCAGCATCTAGTAGCAGGGGACGGGCGGCTTGGTGCCAGGCCTGCTACGAGTCCACATGTTTGGTTTGACCACAAACACCACAGCAGCTGATTTCAGAGGTCACCAACTCTGCCGTCCTGGCTGAAACTGGTCATCAGTGAACTCAGCTGCTGTCATGTTGCAGACTTTTGGCAAACTACGAGCGCCCGTTCTCCAGATTCAACGGATGACTGTCACACTCGGGTGTTCATTTCTCGCCCGGATTCACATGTAGGCACAGAAACACACTGCACATTTCACAACAATATAAAAATATATTTAAGGCAACACTGAAAAACCCTGTCCACCCCCCCAATAGACTCCCTCCCCCACTGCTGCTGTCGGCTTAAAACACAAATAACTGCCCTTTTCTTCATTTAAGCGTTAATGAATTCAGTTGTCAGTGTCCAAAAACGACTATTTGGCTGGCAGCTCTGCCGACAATCAGCTCTCACCAGCCAACTGAAATTAGTGACACAATAGCTGTTCTCAGTTGCATTTTGTCCGTCCTTTCACTTGTCCTACAAAGCACTTTACAAGCTCAAACTATTCATAACTACTCAGTTCTAAAATAGATTAGGTTGTGTTTCATCACGGACTGTGAGTTGCGATTCATGATGAAAACGGGACAGTTTTGTAGTTCTGAAAAGAAACAAGTGTTTAAATGCTGCTGTTTCTGAACGTCACTACTCAATGGCAGAAACTTATTTAGCTACTTAACAGTAGCTGGGTGTGGATTTTAAACTCCGATGTCCGTGTGATTGTGATAGACGTGAAGATATCTTGAACACATCTGGATTTGCTGATCTTTTTAAAGATTTGTGTTTTTCTCCTGACAGCAGCAGCTTCCTGTTCCTCCCATTCAGTACCATTATTTCCAACAATAACCAAAATGCACCAGTATGAAATACATAATACCGCTGGGGTTTTTCCTGTGTTAAGCTCTTCTACTGACAGACATCAGCAGGTTTTTGTTTTTCACTAGAATCATTAAAAGCTGAGAGGAGGAGGATTATATCCCGACTCCTCTCTGCAGGTCACCGCTTTCTCCTCAGTGTGAAGAAAGGGAGGGATGGGAGGGGAGGGGAAGGAGGAGAGAGACACCCCCCTCCTCCTGTGTCTGTCCATCTATCCGTCTGTCCTAACAGGGAGGAGTCGCTGAACATAGTCAGGAGGTCAGAGGTCGCCGGCATCAGAGAGCGAAGAAGAGGATGAGGACCACGATCATGATGGCGACCAGCACGCCGATAGCACACCACTGTCTCCGACCTGAACACAGACACAACACACAGGCTGAGACTGATCACTGCTTTCAGGAATAATTACCATATTGACTGTTGTTGTTGTTTGTAACGATGAACTGCTTTAAGAGGAAACGTGTGAGGATCAACCTGCTGTGCCGACACGCAAGAGCAGAAATGTTTGATATTTCGTCCTGATTTTCAAACCTTTACACAGAGCCAAGCTGTTCCCGTGTTCCTCAAAGTGAAAATACATCAGTGATTGCAGACGTAGAATCAGTGCAGTGTTTACACAACAGGATATCTACTGATAAAGCAGTGGTTGTGGATGTTCTGTGTAGTTATATCTGTGTGATTATCTATGTACTAACAATTTAATTTCAATTAGTGGAAACTAGTTCTAGAAGCTACACATCACTGAACTAAAAAAATATCAGCTTCAGCTCCTGTTATTTGGATTTGGGCAAAACTGGACGATAATAATAACCCTGACACATGGTGTGTCACTTAGCTATAAGTCAGGCTCAGTTTCCGCACACATTTTTGCACACTGCCAAACTTTTAGCAGATTTACAGGCGAGTCTTAAAACACGTCAGAAGCTGAACAGTCTCCAGATTTCATCACAAAGTCAAGAATACAATTTGAATCCACACTTTCAAGAGCTTTTCTCAATGTAGTTGTGTTGCAAGCAACTCATGAATGCACATTACAATTAGCAGGAACAGCAAAAGTGTATGTGTGTGTGTAAACCTACTGCTGGTCATGTGAGACACCTTCTCCAGCTTCTTCAGCACTGAGTCCATGCGGGATGATGTCTGATCCATCTCATCTCCAAAATCCCCCAACATACTGAACAACAGGAGGAGCACACAGTCGGTGAAACCAAGTGTAACATCTCAAACACTGCGCACTCATCTTTCTACTCTACTCACTAGATCAAACTCCATGTACTTGAAATCTTATTTAGCCACTAAAACCAATTATTATGATCAAGTGTCCTTGGCCACGGCAGACATTTACAGCTCCACATGATATGAGAGGAGAAATGAAATGTGGTCTGAACATCTGAATGATGTAAAAAATCAAGATTAAACTGCTAAAAGATTGCTGGCACCCTTAAAGTCCACAGCGTTTATTGCTTCCCACAATATTTAAGTGTTGGTGGAAACAGATTGATAGAGCCAGTAAAGACTAGGCTAAAATAGGAAAGTGTGTCCTGAGGGTGGAGATAGAGTGTAATGACAGCTGGAACTTTCCTCTAATAGCTTTACAGATGATGGGGGCTGCAGGTAGCGAGGCACAAATGTCAGTAGGTCTAAAAAAGGTATACTGTTACAGAGTGTGAGTCAGTGTTTACTGATGATTAAAAGGTGAGGGAGTTCATGTATGCTGCTAACGGTGTGTTTCCATGGGGGTGTTTAGTCACTGTTCACTGACAGCTGCTCAAAGGAATGTAAGAAAAATCCTCCTACTTCCTGGAGACATATACCTGCTTTGTTTATTCCCCCTTCTGTTGTCTAAACACACTGGCATCCTGCACAGTCTCAGGAAACGTTATTGGGAATCATACTTAAAAACTGTGTGTGCGGTTCAGGGACGTTCAGTTCAACCTCCACTGTTGTCCTATGGAGAAAGTATCAGAGTACTTCATTCTAAAACTAAAAAATACTGGAATAACGGGTCTGAAAAGTTGTCGACCCTGGTCTCTTTCTATGATTGATTTTGTTTGTGTACTCTGTGTAAAGTAGCGTAGACACCACACAAAATCTTTAAAAGCTATGTATGGCATTATGCATAAATGTAATCATTTAATTTGTAATGAAACGTTCCTTGACTGTCTCTTCGTGTCCCCAGGACAATGGGACATATTTTGAGCACTGTGTAGATGTCTGTGTATTCTTGACCAAAGAAATAAGGACTGTGTTTAATAGAGCTGCAGCGATTAGTCAATTAATCTATTAGTCAATCAAAACAAAAATTTGGAATCTAAACTAAAACTATTTTCATATTTGATTCATGATTTTTCAAACACAAAGGTCTTAAATGTAAGTGTTTGCTGTTTTTCTTTCTCATTTATGATACTAAATGAAGCGTCTTGGGGTTTTGGACTGGTGGTTGGAGAAAAGAAGCAATGTGAAGGCTTCACTTTGGACTCTGAGGAGGTTTTTTTGTGACATTTTACAGACTAAATGATTCACTGTGCAAATAATCGTCAGATTAATCGATGACGAAGATAACTGTTAGTTGCAGCCATAAAATCACCCTCACAAAATCCGAAGTATGTGTTTTTTAATTCACTAAACTCAATGCAATTTGCAGTCAAAGAGTAGCAGAGAAACAATACAACGTCTAATTGTTTGTGTGGAATTATACATCATACACTCACACAGACTGCTCGTCAAGCTCGTCCCCGATGCGTCCCGACATGTCTTTGAGGACTCTGATGCTGCCCGACACCAACTCCAACTGCTCATCCTGCTCCTGCACGATCAGCTACACACACACACACACACACACAGTTACACTTCCTAATGTGCCATTTATTTTCCTGCTGATAATTCAGATCTATTTTTGCATTGATAACATTAGCACCGTGCAATTTGCCTAAAAGACCACACACGTTGGTAGAGCTGATGAAACTCCACAAGAGCAGAAATCTTGTCATCAAAGGTGTGAACAAAGCAAAGTGTTTTTCATTCATTTCCCACTAAAACCACAACCTGACACAGGATGTGTGAACATTTTCATCATTCAACACCACAGGAAATAGAAACCAACAGCTCATACTCTGACACTGAAAATAACCTTTACATGTCCTCCCTCACCTCATTCACAGCGTGATACTTTGTAAAGCAGATAAAGATTGCGTCTACCTCACCTCTATAAAGGACTGCAGCAGGAATCCTACTCTCTGTGCTCATTTTCTATTCTTGTAATGAGATCCTTTGATTAAATCATCTTCCTCATCTGTCAACATAACCTAATAAAAAACAAACATTACAACGTTTTCAAGCTTCAGTCTGACAGTTAGGATGCGCTCATATGGGAGTTTATATGAAGTGTCATTTTACATGAAATCACATGTGTAACTGCAAATAAACTCAATGTAGAGGGACTACTGAAGGAGACAGAAGCCTTACTTTGTAAAGTAATCCTGGCCACTTATTTCCTGCTGAGTGTAAACCTCTCTTTACACTCTTTATACTGTGACTGAAATGTATATCTAAAGTAGAGAATAGAAAACTGATGAAATAGGATTTCTCCCTTCCTCCTTTTGCTACGGTCTTGTTCCCCTCTTCTTCTTCTCACACCCCAGTAACTTCCCCTTTTTCTTAATCAACCCCTGCTCTCTCTCTTCTACCTGCTGCTGTTCCTGTTGCTCCTCGATGTATCTGGAGTTTGCAGACACCATATGAGCCTCCAGTCCCGTTGATCTGTCCTGGCCTGATGAAGTCAGCAGAGCCTGGACAAAGACACACACGAGACATAAGATCAGCAGGAAAACCGGAGTGTGTGTATTATATTCTAGTAGTCGCAAAAGCAGGCCTATGTTTGGAACAATGTCAGTTTGTTAGAGCTTTACAGCTGCTATTGACTACAACACTTTCCAAATCACAAGCTGCTGCAAGAGTTTGTGTTTGTATCAGATGGAAATGTGTTCAACACATTAGCAAGTGTGAAATATAAGTTTAAATAAGCGATGACTGAATCAGTCAAGCTGTTAAAAACTATGAGCAACTAAAAAAAAAAAATAGTCCTTGAAAACACAGAAGACTCCAAACTGCTTCCTGTCTACTTACAATTACTCTGCACTGCTAAAACTAAATCTAAGCATGTTTACATGCAACCGTTACAATATTCACACACTAGCATTATACTGTAAATATAACAAAAGTAGAAATTGTCTGATTAAAGTGTAGTCAAGTCTGACAACCTAACGTCGCACCTGCGATGTCCTAAATGGCCACCGTACAGATAATCAATTTTAATTTAGTTGTCTCTCCATTTTTCATTCATCCAGACATTTTGGCATGTAATAGAGATCTCATGGGACCACTGGGGCTGTCACTATTTATTCCAAATTCACAGTGTAAATGGGCAACATCCTGTATTCCAGTAGGAGCTTTTCCTAAAATGCGCTTTGTGTTTCGACATTGCAGAGTCTAAACTGCACTGTTCCCATCCACAATCACTGCATAAGAAGGCGATGTAAAATGGGGAAAAAAGTCTTTTGAGCTTGACAAATGCTCCAAAATGAAATTTGCTAAATGTGGTCCAATAACAAGCCAACAGGAAGTCAGCTGGAAGAGGACTCTACTGAGCATGCTCTTTGGGCCCCAAAATGCAGAAGCATGAGGAAACACTCAGTGGCCTTTTTAGAGCAACTTTTATCCAAATGAATTGGGCAACGTCTTTAGACACAGTATTCAGTCCTCCTTCATACATCCATGGTGCCTGTGGCTCTACCACTGAACAAGGCTACAGTTGTTTGCTAAGGCAAACTGAATAAAAGGCTAATAGCCTTTCAAACTATGTGGTAAGTAATGTGTGGAAATGTTTTGAAAGGAGACCTTAGATGGAAAAATTGTGACCTAAAGTAAACTGTCCGATGTAGGATTAGGCTTTGTGGTTTTGTTTGAAATCATTTAAACAAACGTGTCAGCTCTATTTGTGGATCGACTGACCATGTTAATTATATATATATATTTATATATTATTATATATATATATATATTTATATATAGTATAATAGTATATTTATATTTAATATATATTACTATTATATATATATATATATATATTATATATATATATATTATATATTTATATTTATATTTATATTTATATTATATTTTATTATTATATATATAGTATACTATATATAGGTATTTTATTTATCATATATTCATATTTATATATATATACTATATATATATATATAGTTATATATATATATATATATTAATATATATATATTTCATTCAGTATTTTATATATATATATATATATATAATATATATATATATTCATTATTATTATATACATATAGTATTATATATATATATATATATATTATATATATATATATATATATATATGATATTGGCACATATTGGTTTGTAACCTGAAAACCTCACATTTCTGAGAGTTACATAACTCAGAGCATTCATTACATTTTACCCAGTAGAGTGTATTATCTGTGTACTCATTATGTGTGTTTAAACATCCACCAACCTGTCTGTTCTTCTTCTCTGCCTGAGCCACAGCAGAGGGGCTGGACAACTGATCCTTCATCTCCTACACACACACACACACACCACACACCACACAAAACACAAAACACAGAAAATTGATTTACAATTCTCACTCCACAATGTTTCACAATTGTAGCAAAAATCACTTTAAGAGCCAGGCTCCATACAGACGGTTTTATTTAAAAGATTTTCTACCGCTGTTCCAGAATCACCAGCCGGCAAATCAAAATGTCAGAAAGTCTTTTGTTCCTTCTCAGTAAAGCTCTTTTGTTTGGCTCAGATGACTCAATTCTCTTCAGGCCTATTTAAGGATGGTACCTTTGCCTGTAAGACCCATGTGTTGGAAACTGACTCATATTTTCCATTGTGCCAGCAGCGTGGATATTGATTGTCCTCAGCCAAGTCAGGAACTGAACAGGTAAACGGACTGACGGGTATTGACGGATAATCAATGATATGTCTCACTGCAATAAAAACACACTAGTTACTCGCTGCTTCAGCTGTGGGAGCTGCTGCTTTGGCTGATGTTTGGCTTTGTCTGACCTGTACAGTCTGTGCGCTTTATTGGAAACACTTCAGTCACCAAAACAAAACAGAGGCCTTGCAGGCAATGTTATTGTCTCCCTCACAACACGGACACTTGTAACCACTGGTAACACCTTTCAAAATAAAATATACACGTTCTGTGCAGAGGCAAAAATTGTATATAAACGTCAGATTATTAGACCCCAGTGAACTGCTTCAGTTTGTATTTTTCTTGTGCAGTATGAACACATAATAACCATTTGTTTTGCACATAACAGCTGTTCCGCATGCAACAGCTGCTCTTTCAACATGGAGGAAATACAGGCAAGCCCAACACTCACAAAATCACACCGCCATTCACCACTCACTACTCCCCATATAATGTGTATTCACTAGTTTACACTGCGCATTAAATTGAGATTTCTGGGACTCGTTTATCACACAACTGTAATTTTCACATCTATAAAGCAGGGTCACTGCACTGTTGGACTGTTTTGTGAGGGCACTTTATGGTGCATAAAACTCACATTTCGAATTCAGACATTCAAATACAATGGTGGACAGTAAACAAAGCGCACTATGTAGTAAATAGATAGTGATTTTGGACACAGCCACTGGTCAGGGTGGGAGAAAATGATAAAAAATAGTAATGCGTCATGATACAGTACGTTTTCTATTTAGAAACAGTACAGATAAAAAACACATATAATAAATTACAGCCTGACCAATGCAGCTTTATTTAGGGTTAGACATTTCAGTTTCAGGTTTTTTTCAAGTAAACAAATCACATATAGACACATTTTTGATTAGATTTCCTTAAATGTGTTTGTTATTACCAAGATAAGTACTGAGCACTAACATTTTACAATGGAAGAATACATTTGTCCTCTCTGGTGGACCAACTATCTAATGGCTGTTTATAAATTAAAGTGTATCTTCAGCATTATTATTTATCTGAAGGAATCAATATAAACTAATATCAACTGACAACATCAGTGCAGCTGATTTATCAATCGCCTCTAATAGAATTTGTTTTTCCAGGAAATCCAGTTTATCAAATACCTGATGAGGCAATTCATCTCATTCTCAAATGTTCATGGAACACAATTATGGTACAGACACACACACACACACACACTTTAAGGTTCAACATCACAATAGATGAGATGGAAAAAACATGGTGGTAAAAACAAAAAGTTTGAGTTGCTGAAAGGTTACCTGGACAGATTTTCTGGTTCGTTCCACAAAGTCTCTCCTCTCCTGAAGTTCATTGTCACCAAGTTTGAACTTCCCCGGATTTGACTCGACGATATCTGAGCCAGTTAAGGACCCAACGGACACACCAACAGAACTGTCCATGTACTTACTGTTAACACTCTGCAACGTTTTGTTTAAATGCATTCATGACCAATAGTGAATGATGATTTATGGGACAAAATGTGGAAAAGAAAATACTAATAAAAGCTAAAGTTTATTAGGAAATTGCAGAGCCGACTTTTAAAGTATATATGAATATGTCCAAAATGTTATCTGACCTCTTTTTAATCACAGATAACTTTAAAGACACAAAGAAACAACATTCTTATGTACTTTAACACACAGCCAGTTAAAAAAGGTGTCACAGCTCACACTCCCAGTGTTACTGACCATACACCAGTCAATGCCAATCCTTAATTAAAACCTTGGTGAATCTTCTTACTTTATTATCAATGTTAAAACCAATTGTGTGTGTAACTGGCTTTCAAACAAATCTGCCATCCTCTGATATAAAATATAATACCCACACTGAGTCACAGCCTAAAAAGAAGCCTTTAAAAGCTTTAAAAGGAAGCAGGTTGTGTTCACTCCTTAGCCTGAATATTCTGCTCGAGTAAAGATTTAATTTCTGACATTTTCCTAACAACTGAGGAGGTGTTTTAATATTCCTGATCTTTGTTTAATTATTATGTGAGTAAAAACGGCTCGGTCTTTAGAAGGTTAATACATCTGAGTAAGTGGAAAAATAAAGGGAGGAGAGGGAGAATGAGTGCCACAAAGAATCTGTTTTAATGAAGATACGTTAGGGGAAAGATATTTCTCTGTTTAAAAGGATACTGATGGTCTCACTGAGGTCTTCCAGATCCCAGTCTATGGCCCTCAGACAGTTCCTCAGTTCATTGGTACTCCAGTCCAGCTCATCACGACTCACCTGAGAACACAAAAACCAACAGGCACTCAATTTGAGAAAGCACCAGCAAATTTAAATAAAACCTAAGCACATAAAAGACCTTCACCCCTGGCACCATCAGTAAAACACTGCAAACTAAATGAAACACAAGAAAATTAAGAAGCATGTTAGCCGACAACATACCAAAAAGTTTTAAAAGGGCTTTAAAAACTGATGACAACGATAGTAATCGGTATAAGGTAAATGCAATCAGGATTTAAGAAGAATTCAGAAGAATAAAACAAAACTGACTATTATTTTCTTCCATAAGCGTGTGTTGTGCACACTTTTAGATGCTATATTTGCAGCATGTTTATTTGTTCGTGTGTTTACATGTGTATGTTGTCCCCACTCCCGTGTGTCCTCATGTATCTGCGCTGTTTCTCTCTTGCAGTGTGCTGAGCTTTCTCGGCCACCATAAACCCTGGCTCTGGGTTAGGCTGTGGCTGTGTGTGTGTGTGTGTCAGGACAGGGACTTGTGCTGTGATACTGCTGAGGAGGTGGAAGGCTGCTCACCTGTGTCCCATCCTGCAACAGTTCCTCCCATCTGTCATACAGGCCCCGAGCACGGGAGAGGGCCTTCTGCACCTCCCTGGAGAGAGACACACACACACCACACACAACAACACACACCACACCACCACACACACACCACACACACACACACCCACACACACGCCACCACACCCAGAGGGAGGAGAGGGAGGGAGAGAGACAGCTGGCTGTTATTCAGGCTGAACTTTTACCAACTTTAACCCAAACAAACACAGAAGCGAACATTTCGCAGCCTTCTCTAACTTCGCAGCGCCTCGCAGACTGCCCGCCAGCAGAGTCCCAAAGCGGCCCGAGGTGTTCACAGTGAAAGTCGGATGAAACGAAAACAAATCCCAGCGATTACCCAGTGCGGAACTGACTGTTGTTGGTGCAAAACAAACAGCCACCATAACGTTACCTCCGCGGCGCAGCTGGTAGCGCTGATGCTAGTTAGCCACAGCTAGCCGTAGAGCTAACTTCGCTACTGTAACTTTGTCTTTAAGGAAGACGCCGACTCGCTGCACGGTTCAACTTTAAACATGTGACTGCCTGAATTGGGATGTGGTAACGTTGAGGTTTAGGTGTTAATTTGCACATTTCTTACCCCTTGACAACGAAAAATGGGTCTTCTATCGACATGATGCTTCCTTCCGCTTCACTCCCAGCGCATGCGCACTTCGCAGGCTGAGCTCTGAGTCTCCAGTGACACATTGCAATAGATAGATAGATAGATAGATAGATAGATACTTTATTTATCCCGAGGGAATTTCAAGTATCCAGTATACGAAACATACATATATTAAAATACATTATTACATACAAAGACTGAGACTTGTCGCACTTCAGCCTCACACAGAGACTTGACTTAAACTTGAGGTCAAACACTTGAGACTGGACTTGGTTTATACGCTCAAACACTTTGAGACTCTGATTTACCACTTGTGTTTAAAGACTTGAGATGATTCATCCCCTGCCACCTGACGCATGGAGCAGCCCTTTTCTCATGGCTTCATCCATGAGTTTGTTTCTTTTGAGTTGTCCAAATAAATAGTTTAAATGTGAAATTGTTCCCTGTGTATTTTATCACCCAGAGCCCTCCTTGGTGAAGAAAATCATTAACCTGCCAGAGGAGCTATTAGCACCAGAATACTATGAACACCATTACCTGTTGCAATGACTTTTATATTGAGCCCAGAACTATATCTCACCAGAAGGCAGTTTGGATTATGCTGGTGGGTAATTATGGTGTTCAAAATGCCTAGATACGGAAATGGAATCCTACTTAATTGAAAATGTTTCTGGGGGAAGACCCCAGACGCACTGGGGATCTATTTACTTCATACTTTTTG
>NW_023339729.1:26871844-26875144 GCF_004916995.1 Morone saxatilis | reverse complement strand
TGATCCTAACAGCAGACTAACTTGAGTAGTCTGTCTAGTTAGTCTGTTTAAGGCTATATAATGTGCCATTTGTATAACGTCTGTGCACGCCACTGCAAATGGAGGTAGAAATTGTCCTATTGTCTATTGTCCTCCCTGCCTTGACTAGGAGCTGTTGTAGCTACAGTCTGATAGCCAGTTACTCAGTTACTCAGTTATTTCAATATAATACACAGTTATAGTTATGACACTTAAACTATATCAATGCAACACCGTCCAGTGACTGACTGATTATTAATATGTAAATCATGTCTTTCCTTTTGTAAAAAAAGAAAAACCTCTGATCCAAACCGCCTACATTCATAAAATCTAGTGAAATAACTGTATTACACCGAGGGTAAGGGGGTTAAAGTGAAGGATGTTCAAGTATAACATCATAGGGGAGGAAGACTGTCTGGAAGTTTGGAGAAATAGGCTTGTTTGGACAGAAAAGAAGTTGCCAGTACACATCTGTATAAGATTAGTTTCCATGGTAACGTCTATGCAATCACTGCCTGCGTTTGCAGCAAATTGCAGGAATTTATATACAGACAGAAAGCAATGAACTGTATTTAACTCTTTGTGTACACATTGTCCAAGTATTTACCAAACAAGATATAAATACGTTTCTTGACTGTAGATAAAGTAGACTAGTAGGATTTCTACATACAGAATAAATACCTTGGATGCCCCTAAAAATAAAACATGATAAAGTGTCCTCTACTGTGCAAGAAAATGTACCCTCTAGGATGCTCTTGTGATGCAGTGCTCACTGGGGTGCTCTTAGACAAAACACGATAAAGTGCCCTCTATAGGGGGCTCCTCCAATGTAGAAAACTTGATGCAGGTGCAGGGCCAGACTCCCCTACATGCCAGAAAATGAGTTGGCCTCTACATGCCTCTAATGTTAGAGAGTCAATAGTGCCTGGTGTGTTTTTATTACAGATTACCTCAGAGAGTCTCCTACTGAAGCTAATATGGTGTAAAATATAGTTTAGTTTTGCCATTTTTAATAAGTTTGAGCAGAAACACAATGCACTTTATACTACTTATTGGTTATATATTGTACACATTGGCTCCAGACATGTATATTTCTGCCTGTATCAAAGATTTTTATTGTGAAAGTTTATTCTTGGCCTAGAGAACAGTAGTTTGCCAGATAAATAAAAAATAAATATTTAAACAGATGGGTTTTGCTAGAGAGAGAATCATGGAGCAAACTCAATCTGCTTATAAAGATGCAGTTGAAAGCTCTGAAAAAGTTTTTTTTTTTTTTAAAAAAACAATGATGATGATGTAATTAATGAACCATCAAGTTGCTCATCAGCAACACTCAGAGGCCTACAGAGAAACCTGATCGTTGGGGCCTTCAAACTTTATTTTAATTTTAAACAATCTGTAGTTGAAGAAGCAGTACTTTAAACTTGAAACCATCCCAAAATGATACTAGAATTTCTCCATATTATCTATATTTATGTAAACCTTTGATGATGAGTTGTCTAACAAAGTGATATTATAGGATACATTGGATTTCTCATCCTTCCTCAAAACAGACTTAGAAAGTATTTCACAGTTCTGATCTGATCCATTTGTCAATCAAAGGAAATGGGACTCTGACAGAGGATGAGGGATCCTCTGGACAACACAGAACACTCATTAAAAATGAATTAAAGGATCCACCTCTAGAGTGGATCAATGTAGAGTGTTGCTGAGGAAAAAAAACATGCTCAGCAAATCCTGCAGTACTGTTTGCATGTTCTCCTTCCTGTCCCACCCATTTGTCTCTATTCCTGTGGGGGTTTCTTTCAATCCCACCCTGTCCTGTCCAACTCCTTCCTTCCTGTCTTCATCCTGTGTCCTCCCCTCTTCTCCTCCTTCACACCACTTCCTCCCTATCCTGTGCTGTGAAAATTCACAGTCATAAATGTCACTCTTGACACACACACACACACTCACACTCACACTCACACTCACACACACACTGAAGGAGTCAGAAATGTAATTCTGAAAAAGCCTTTTCAACAGCAACCAAAAGTCTTCTCTGGTTTTAGTGTCATGACAGTGGTTACTGCTAGTTTCTCTCAAAATGAAGAAGCCATTGACACCAATTTCATTTGTTTCTTCAGTCAGAGGCTTAATTTGTTAAGATAAAGATTCAACAAGCCTCGAAAGTCCTATTTTCACTCTGTAAGTATAATTACAATACAAATAAATCGACTTGAGAATGCATTACAATAATAACTTAAATGATAAGACATTAAAGGGAAACTTCGGTATTTTCCAACCTGGATCCTACTTCCCCATGTTTTTTGGCTAAGTGACTAATGGGAACAACGATTTTTGAGATGACTAGTCTAGTCTAGTATTGAGCAAGAGAGCTGCATCCAGCAGCAATGTAATCCTTCAGGGCAATTGCACACCATCAAGGTGCATTCACTAAAGCTGTTTGCCACTGACAGATTGTTATTATAAGTGTCTGATAACATTATGGAAGGATCCCTAGACCTTTATGTTAAACCAGAAAGAGCCGTTATATATCGCTCTGTTCAAAGCCACCAGACTCCATTGACAAAAACAGTAATTCTACCTTGCAGAACGTGCAAGATTCAGGTCTGCCGCTGCCTTGTTAGTTTGTTTGTGTTACTGTGTGACTTTGGACTTTGTTTGTGTCAACAAACACAAACATATTAACTGACTGAGGCGGTATTTCTATACTGAGTTGAGGACAACACAGTTCAGTTTCTGGCAGTGTAACTCTGTCTGTGGTCCTGTACTAGATTTAAAAAACATTGAAAACATTTTATGCTCTGCATTGCCACAGTTGATCCTAAATGATCCTAAAGGAGATCCATACGGTGTTTGTCTGCAACACAATCCCAGTTTCTATTGGATTACTCCAGTTAGCTGGGATAAGGGCTTATGCAGGTTTCTGACATGATGCCCTGCACTTTGTTTTTCTGGACCATGATCAGGTAGACAAATCCCACTCAAAATCTACAAGTTCTTCTCGACTATTACACCATGGCCATGGAAAAGTCTTGGTTCTGACTGGCTGAATTAATTTTTAGTAATTCGGCAATATAATTGGACCTGTACTGCAGGTGTTTGTTTGCAGTTGTAAATCAATGTTCCAGTATTAATACAGGAAAGTGGAAACAAACTGCAGGCTAATCACCTGATGCAGCCCGTGGAATGTAGTATAACTTGAGTAACACTGCCCTTTAGTTAACTATACCACCTGACGCAGTGCACCCTGCATTATGTGACCACTGACTGACTGAC
>NW_023339729.1:26867756-26871744 GCF_004916995.1 Morone saxatilis | reverse complement strand
TCTATCTATCTATCTATCTACATCCATTACTTAAGAAAGCAAACATGATTACAAACAAGACATGATATGTAAAGTCAGTTTTATTGATATAACCCCAAATCTCAAATTAGCCTCAAAGCGTTTTACAACCTCTCTAGCATATGACCGCTTCTATTCTCAGAGCTTTAGTTCAGATAAGAAAAAACTCTCACAAAAAACCCTTACACAAGTACTCGATAAGAGGAAACATTTAGGTGTTTTTTTTCTCTCTCAAAAGAAGTTATTTTTCACTTGATTTATCTCTTCTGCTCATCTACTGTCCAGCTCAGCTGGATGCAGATCTGCCTTAGTGGAAAGTTTGAGTCCTTTTAAAGCACAGCGATGTAGCAGGAAAATCTCTGCTGGAACAAAACAACGTCTGAAATAAACCGAGTAGCTCTGGCGTAACAAAAGAAACTGGCTGGGAGTCAACAAGCATGGGGAAATAGTCAGAGAAGTGCTGAGTCTATAAATAGACATCCTGACCCATTCCCTTTAGATGCCTTCAAGTGCTCCTTGTAAGGATGACCTACTTTCATTTTTGGAAGTTATGAATACAACTCGTTGCTGCTGCTAAATGCATGCAAGAGAATAATGAAAAACTGGTTGTTTTAAAAGTAGTCACTACTTGGTTTGTTGTTGTTTATGGCTAAAGTTAATTGGAGCTGCTTTGCAGAAGGAAGAGCAGAATATACACGTCATGACATTAATTGATAGTGAATGATGCCAAGATGCAACTGAAAACCACAACAAACATTAAGCTGTGCGTCATAGATCTGCAGCACAGTTAAACAGGCCCAGCCACTTTAACCACCAGTCTAATGCCCTCTGAAACCTTTTCAGTACTGTGAAGAATCCTTGAAAACACCAAAACATTCAAACTACTTAAATACTGCTAGTGATAGTCAGTGTATGTGTCAGCATATTTGGCCAGTTTAAAAAGGTTAAACCTATACATACATTCAAGTTTGTTGAAGGTCCATCCACTGATTTTGCATGAGTTAGACAAGTACATATATAGTTTTTTTTTTGTAGCAGCTGTGTTTTGAAATCGTACTGGCAGGAAAGATATTTTATCTGGGCACCCATTGGTTTCCAGTTTCTTTCATTTCATGTGAGTATCTATTACCAGACTCTGGAAACTTGCTTCAGTTATGTAATGCATTCTAGTGAAAGTTTTTTTTTTAATCAGAATGGAACAATGCAGTGTAGACTTTTCATTTTATGCTGACCTTGAACTTGCATTAAATGATATTTTTGCTGCTTGCGAGTAATGCAATAAGCTGGTAATATCATTGACATGCAGTATCATCACCTAACCGCAGTGTGATGTCGGTTTGCCCAGGTCGCTGTGCTTTTTTTCAGCCTCCCCAGGGGCCTCCATCGCCATAGCCTAAACACACTACCCCCATTCTAAACAAATGGCAGCAGGTTTTTTAGCCAAAACAATGAGCTGAAAGTCGCTAAAACACTTTGTAGAGCTTCAGAGTCAGTTAATAATTATCTGTAGCTTTCCTTTCAGCTACCCCTTTCACAGAGTTTTTTCATCTATTGTTAATATAAAAATATTGATTAGAGCCGCTTTAAACTGCACAACAATTATGTAACATTGAAAACAAATACCTTAGACTGCATGTTCATTATGATTGATTATACATCTCAAGCAACTTTCAAGAATCTGTTAAGTGACTTTCAACTTTACAGAAATTATTAACCTAATGGCCACTTGAAACTATTGGAAAAACACATCCAAAAACCAAAATAACGTGCACCCTGCATTAAAAAATGATAAGAAATAAACACATGATATGTAGTTAAGGAGCTTAAACTTGTGCACTTGTGTTATGGTCCTTTAAAATGTATTAAAGCTTTAACATGCTGCCAACCAACAGTGTTATAACATCCCCCATGTGTATGAAGCTGATCCTTTTTACCATTATCTAATGTTAATTGTGGCAACAGTTTCCATGCTTTCATTGTGTACAAGTCATTTCCCAGTCCTACCAACCAATGTTTATACTATAGAGGGAAATACTGTAGGACTGTGAAAAAGCAGGCCCCACCCTCTGGTCTGCTCACACACACACAAACACACAGACTTGAACATGCATACAGTCACACACTCCACCGCCCAGTTGGCCTCAGGCAGAGGCGGTGTGAGTATAATCACACATAACATTGTCACCATAGCGACCAGTCGGGTACAGACCTGAAGTGAAGTCATGCTTGGTTGTTGTCTTTCCTTAAGAAGCACTCGGCTTAAAGAGCTACTCATCTAACGTGCATTTTAAGTGCAAACTGGGTTGTGTTTTAGTCTGATTAAAACTTGTAACGTATATGAGTGCATCAGTTTATATTTCACAATTTCTCCTTTATTTGCCAAATATGATGAGTACAGACAGGGTTGAGCATAAATCCCCTTTGTAACCTTTCAAGTAGCAGGCTAGATTGTATGCTTTTCTTTTTAGCCAAAAATATGTTTGATTAAAGTTAAGTTTCAAGTATTCAGTATCTTGGATTTCATGTAACATATTTTTATGATATTGTAATGCATTGCAATGCAGAATTTATGTATTTATATATGCAATCAAGGATAAAACTTTCTATCTGCAATCTGATTTTAAAGACGTTATATGTTAAAGCATTTTCAGATACAGTAAGAAAGTGAGGTTTCTGAGCAGTAGGTCACTGTTTTTCTCAACAATAACTGTTTTTCTCATTTTTAAACAGCACTGTAGTCTGTCACAGTCAGATGAATTGTAACATCTTGGTTTAATTGCTGTTAAGACATTTGGTATCCATTATAGTGTTAGTGTTTCTGATGCCATGTTCACGTCATGTGGGAAGGAAAAGTAGTGATGGGAAAGGTTTCCATGGTTACGGCTGGCATGTTTTTGCAGCATCGGACAACTGAGGGCGGTGACTGCCAGTGTTTCTGATAACAAGTGTAATTTGCACACTGAATGAATAGTTGTCCAGCACTGGTTTACAGTATCACAGGAGGAGTTAGTCATGCATGTAAAAAGAAGAAGTGTGGCATAGTCATGAAAATTGGCTGTTTTAAGTTGTTTTTTGTTTTTTACTATAAAGTCAGATATTTCAGAATTATTAAAATTAAAATTAGAATTTCCTCTCTCCAGTTCCTATCGGATTATTGTCATGGTATTTTTAGGCCCAAAAGTAAAAAGAAATACAGATGTGGTGCAAACTTCCATATGTTCCATTAGTGATATAGTTTCTCCACAATACTCCCTTACTTTGTTTGCTATTCATCTGCTATTAAAAAAAGTTTGATTCCCCAGGAGGTAAATTTAGCATCACAATTTCACAGATTATGTCACTTTTGCCTTTTTGACCTCTGGCAAGGGACAACAGAGGGAATTTAGCCTTTAATGTGGTTTATTTCCATACTGAATGAACAATGGCCTACAAATAGCAAATAAATCAAAGTTAGGTTTGTACGTTTGCACCAATATGCAAAAATGAAAGAATGTGCAAAACCAATATTGCAATTATTATTTTCACCCTTTGATTTTAAATGTGGTCATTGTTTATTCAGTTTAATATATTCCGTATTACTGAAAGAAACGTAATTGTCCGACAGCAATGCATGTGCACCGATCTTTGACTGTCAGTCTACAAATAGGCTATTAGATTTCCAACAGCACCTGAAAGCATCATCACGGTGCTCGGGACTGACAGCCGCCTGCAGTTTGACCTCAGCCGTGCCGCTGCTTAGTAACCTAATTTACACCGGTGACAACTCCATATATGGTGCAGAGATGACGCCATCACCGCTGTGCCCGGGTACACGCTGAGAGGACCGGGGAGGGAGGGGGGAGCTGCGGTTGCGCGTTCGCGTCATGGCTTTTCCACTGTGCGCGTCCCCACGGGACTTTACTACCGGATGGACCATATATGGAGACTGAGCGTGCAAGTGAGTGACGTGGTGTGTGTGTGTTTCTGTGTG
>NW_023339729.1:26858009-26867737 GCF_004916995.1 Morone saxatilis | reverse complement strand
AGAGAGAGAGAGAGAGACTCCAGAGAAATTGGAGACACGTTTCTTTCTCCCACGTAAATTCTTCGAACTGCTGCCTGGGGTTTTTTTTTATCAGAATGTAAACACTGACATAATCTCTCTCTCTTCCTCAACTTTTCTCTTTTAGATCTCCTCCTCATTTTTACAATCGATCGCTTTAATACCACTTCCTCAAACACTGCGCAGTAAACCTGTCAAACACTTCCCCTTGTTGTGCTGAAGGTCTGTTTTAAGGAGGAAATATCACTCATGTAGAACTTACAAATACAATGTATTATCCGAAAGAAACATTTCTGTACAATAGAGAATTCATTATAGAAACACTAGTCTGCAGTAGTAGTGTAGTTGTAGTCTATGTTACATTTTAGAGACACCAGAATCAACTACAGAAACATGATTAATCAGCAGTTTAATATCTTATAGATCCAATTACGTTTGATTGTTTTAGTGGTTTTCTAATACACTACACAGGTACAACTGCAGCCTAATACATTTTACTTTTCTTGGAATAAAATGCGCTATAAATAATGTTTTTTTTTTGCTCATAATAATCTTGGTTTAACCGTTATGCCACGGTGTTATTATACGAATACATTTACAGTAATAATGTCTGTTAAAAATAATTTACCCCCAATAACAAGAAAAAAAACCCTCTTTATTGATGTGGATAGTATAAGGAAGCTAACAAAAAGAGAATAAAATATGGAACTGGACCTTTAAGAGTAAAATCTACTAAATTAGACTTTTATTTAAGGAGCTGCAGTAGCGAGAAAGGACTTGGACAAAAGCAGAAATCGAACTAATAAAAGAGATCAACTGTGAGAAACCCCGGTAGACGGAACAGATGGTGTGTCTGTGTGTGTGTGTGTGTGTGTGTGTTTTCGCCGCAGCTACAGCAGGTGTGGGCGGCGCCTGTTTGTCACTTACTGAGGAATGAAGTCCACGTTACGTCAAAGAGGAAATAAAACGCCACCCTGCTACTCGCACGCTCTCATTTCTCTGAGTACAACAACTGGTGAACAGCTGAAGTCCGAGCTTAGACAGACTACAAACTAGAAACTAAAGTCTAACTTAGGACAGATAAAGCTCGCCTGCTTGTTGAGCCTTTGGTGAAAGTGCCAAAACAACCGTGCGCAATTACGCATAAAAAACAACAACAATGAGTGCCACAGCCGCTATGGAAGTGAACGCCGAAGCCAGACGGATCCTGGCCGTGTCGATAAGCAAGCTGTACGCCTCCAGGACCCAGAGAGGAGGACTGAGACTCCACCGGAGCCTTCTGCTCTCTCTGGTCATGAGGTCTGCCCGCGACATCTACCACTCCTCCCGGGAGAACGAGGGGCCAAGCTGCGCGCAGCCGACACCGGAGGAGCCGATGGACACCGGCTCCAACCCGGGGGAACTAACCGGGCTGCCCGAGCCTCAGCCTGAGCCCCAGCCGACACTGAAGTCAGCCGAGCTGGCCTCAGAGGAGCCCGACTCCGCTGAGGAAGACAGTGATAGTGAAATCACAGAGGACAAAGAGAACTTGAGCCCGACGAGGCAGTCCAGGAAACGCCGGGGCAAGGCGTCGGCGGCGCCTGACTTCCTTCCCAGCAAGAGGGCGAGGCTGGAGCCTGGGGAGGAGAGGTATGCGGCCCCGCTTGGCAGCTGTCGCGTCGGGGCCGGGGAGTCCCTAGCCGCTTTGTCTCTAAATCGGGTTATACCTGCCTTCTGAACAGATGGGGGGAGAAAATAACCTCCAATGGGACTTTGGAACGGAGTGATTCAACTCCTCGTTAACCTATAAGGGCAGTTTGATCCCTTGGCGCACCAAGGAGCTGACCTACATCGGCGGTCCCGGGACAAAGGGATTACCCGGGCCATGATGCGAGCTCTCCGGTCGATCTGAGTGTGCCTGCCGGGCCGGTAAAGCCCCGACAGAGATCAACAAGAAGAGACGGAGAAGAAACTGAAAGAGGCCAGAGGGAGCTGCGGGCCGGAAAGTTTGAGGAAGAAACTGAAGGGGGAACTGTGTTGCTTTTTGTTTCACGGTGATTCACCGCCAGTAAAATGAGTCCAAACAAGTATCTGCTGCTGACTCAAAGTGTGTGTATGTGTGAATCAGCAGAGTGATGTGAGTCAGTCACAGAAGAAGTGAAGTGGTGAACGGCTGACCACAGATCAGCACACACACACACACAACTTGGACTTCAGGGAATTTCCTGCCTTTGTGCCGAGATATCAGACTCAAACACTGAAAGAGGAAGGACAGTTGAGGCAGACTCACTGCCTGACACATTTCTACACACACACACACACACACACACATTCAATGCTGCTGTGGACTTTGATAAATCAATGCTACTGCTTGGGGACTCTCCTGTATACTGTGTTCACATGGTGCTTTGGAAAAAAAGAAAAGGCTGGCCATATGGTGTTGGAAGCCCAGCAATCTACACGTTGTGTTTTCATGTCACTGAAATGTTTTAATTCATGTTTGACCTGTGAAAAAAAATACCTCACATTCCAAGCTGCTTTTTAATTTGTGTGACTGAAGGGATGGTGTAAATATTTCTAATAAACACATTGAAAGGATATTCAGTTGTCCTGCTCTTTGTTCTGCAGTTACTTAAGGGTTAGGTGATGTTGCTGAGTAATACACACATACACACACTTACACACACCTCTCCAAACTCATGTTATTTCCAAATCAAAAGGGCTGTTGGTCTATATTAGGCCACAGTTTGCGAGGTCAATCCTTTATAAGAGGGAGGAGGTTGGTACAACCCAGCGCCAGTCTGGCTTGCCGCCTCTAATCTCATGCTTACATTAAGACATTCAAACAAACCAACTCACACACACACTCCCACACCCACCAGCAGCTTACAGGGTCGTACCATTTCCTGTGGATTATGACAGAATTCTGAATCACATCCTTCCTTCCCAACATGACCTGACACAGATTCAAAGAGGGATAATAAAAGAGTTACGCAACGTCACCGCAGCAGCTGGGGCCGAACACCACTGCTGAATAACAAAGAGTGCAGCAGGTAGTGTTTACAGCCTGAGGGCCTCTTCATCATCACCATCATCACCATCATCATCATCTTCTTCTTTATCAACAGCAGCTTCCTGCCAGATGACGGGAAACTAACTACACCCTGAAACCCAGTGGTGGCTGGTTGTTCAGGTTGCTCAGGTTTTTATTACCATCATCATCATCATTATTTCTTCTTCCCAGCATATTAAACCAGCATCTGAGCTAAGACGAAGAAGAACAAGTGAGACCAAATAGAGATGATGATAAAGAACTGAGGAATGAGGATGATTTCATCCCTTAAAGGTCTCATGAAATGTTTCCCTAAGGGGTAATTCTAGGTTTATTACAACCTTGAGTGTAATGTTTGTAGTTTTGATCATCATTTTTATCATTTATAGTAAGATTTTACTCACCAAACTAACAACCAGTCATCAGAAGATTTTACTCACCAAACTAACAACCAGTCAGGCAGTAAACAAGCCACCAGTTTGTTTAAATGTGGCAAAAGAAATTCTCCCCATATCTAATGGATATGACGAGAAGGGCATTTTAGTGTCACTCATGGTAAAGTATGAGGTCACCGCTAAAGATAAGAAAACTTCCAGTGTGTCATAGCCTGTGTTTACTACAGCGTGCTCCTTTTACAGACTGCGAGTACTATGAACATTAACACAAACATCAACATTTAATTCATGTGTAATGTTCTCTCTTTTTTTAAGTTATTTTTTGGCCTTTATTTGACAGACAGCTGAAGATAGACAGGAAAGGGGGGGTGGAGAGAGGGGATGACATGCAGGAAAGGGCCGCAGCGGGCGCCCATGTGTCATGTTCAACTACAGATTAGACTCTTCTGTCATTTAGGTCATTTTTTTACTTTTAAGAATTCTCAGTCGTTAAAAATAGTCCAGGCACAACACACAGCAGAGTACTGAACTTTGAGGAAGTGAGTGCAGAAATAGCTGATGATGTAGACAGAGGAGGAAGGAGATAAGAAATAACAACTTGATGGAAATGATGAAGGGAGGTAATATAACAGGAATAAAACGAATGATGGGGTTGCCTCATCGTCATAATTCTTTCCCTCCATCTGACCTTCACCTTCTTTTTCTTCCCTATTCAGCTATTTTCCCCGGTATCATCATAATCATCATCATCCTTAAGAATGAAACTTTATTCTTTTCAAAAAGTTCTACAACGGATGGACAGCTATGGATGAAATCCTCACAGCTACTGAGCTTGTATATCAACAGAACATCTCCATGGCAACTGAGCGAGCGCTGTCCGCTGATAAGACTGTGTGATACGGTTCAGATCACTGGAAAGAGCTACGTCAGTGGACCTTGACTTGGGGTTATTTTGTTAAATGATCTTTATCCTTGTCTTTAAACCAAAAGATACTTTGTGCCTTTGAGGTTATTGCTCCTAAGGTTTGAGAACTCTCTCTCTGTGGAATTCATTCTTATTTTGAAACTTCTTTTTAATGTGTTTATAGTTTTATGCCTGTTGTGTCTGCCTTTTATTGTGAAGAACTTTGTGATGATGAGAAGGATTCTTTATAATATATCACCTTAACTTACAAACTTATTGCTCTGGTCCTTCTAGGTTATTATACACCAACATGGAACATGGCCCACGACTGTTTTCATTATCAGTTTATGTAAATAAAGAAAAATAAAGAAAGAAAATGCTCATCACAAATTCCCAGAGGCTAAGATGGCTTCTTAAGATGTCTTGTTTTGACCGACCAAGAATCCAGAAAGAAAATATATTTAATCTACAATGATGTGTGACAAATACAGACAGAAAATGCTATAATTTAAGGAGCGGGAACCAGAGAATATTTGTCGTTTTTCCACAATTTGTTCTTAAAAAATGTCTGAAATTGTGTCAGTCAATTATTCCAGTTAACCAACACCTTTTTCAGCTCTAATCATTTTAACTAATCATCATCATCATCTTTCATTTCCTAATAATCTTCACCTTCATTTCCCTCCTTTTTAAGCCACTTCCCATCATCACTGTATTCCTTTGTATGCTCCCTCTCTTTATAATTTGAGGGAGCATAAACAAAGGAATACAGTATATTAACTTAAGAAACAATGTCTGCTTGTGACTCCTCATGACAGGAGTTCATCCAAAAGGATTTTTCTCTTTATTTGAAGGATTTCTAGAGCAAGTTAGAAAAGATCTGACATTGTTTTACTTCTGATGCCTTCAATCATCTGATTTTTCAGTGGGGGATTCCAACCCCCAGGTTGGCAACCACCGATACTGTTTTTCAATGTGTTTTCATTATGACCTGTACATTTATGAATGTTGTTTTCGTATCTCAGAGGCTCTGCAGCTGCATTATCACACTGTGAGTGTTAATACCACATAATAGCCACACAGCATATGAACGTACACATAAACTCCCCGATGACATTTTTATCACAGTGACCTTGATCTGCCAACTACGTCACTAGCTTAACATGAAAACATCTGGGTCATATAGGGGGTTAACGCTTTCATTTTTAAACTCACGTATAAATCCTTCTTTAAGCAGCAATAATTATTCAGCTGGAGATGATTCCAGGGTGTAATAGTGTTTATCATTTTGCAAAATCAGGACTTAAGCCATGCAGTGTCCTATAAAAGGCATGGTAAATGGTTTTTACTAACAAAGACAATGGCACTTATTCAAATGAAATTAATGAAATAATATTATTATATATTATTAGGTGTATCATTTCACTGTGGTTACTGTGATCAGAGAGGCAAGGACAGAGAAAGCAAATGAATTTGGGTGGAGGGATGTGAGAACTGAGTGGTAACAGGAAACTGAATGAGAGTGAGGCGTAGTCTCAACATAATAACTCCATTTTGAGTTTTGTTTTCTCAATATGTCCTATTAATCAGCCACGTATATGATTGCTGAGCAGTTGAGAGTATGAGCAGAGGCGGGAAAGAGAGTTTTGAAAGGAAGAAACCTCTCTTCGACTGAGTCACCGTACAGTCATTGGCACTGATCATTATCTTTCTCATATTTTGGCCATTCTGTGGAATAAAAAAATCTGAAGTATTGTCCAGTTTAAGCAACAGCCCATTTGTTTTCGAGGGCTTTTGTGAGCCTCAGATGTGTCACATTAGCGCTCCACATGATTTGGATCGATTACATCTACGACTTAACTGATCAGCAGAGACTCAGAGCTGAGCTTCAGTGGCTGTTTGTCTGAAAGCTGCATGTTATCCACAGACAGGTACAACAGCAGTAGTACATAATATTCCACAGAGCCACTTAAATAAGAATACAACACGTCCTTGGACAGAACATGTTCTTGAATCAAACAGCAGCCTATTACAAATATATTTTAAAAAGAGACTCTTTCTGGCTCAAGTTTTCTAATCACTGAATAGCATTTGTGGCTCACGGATGTGCTGTTATTGGTATTATTATTTATATCAATTTGCAGGCTTGTGCTGTTACTGGCGTGTTGAAAGAGCGTTAATGGAGCCAGAGGTGCAAATCTTCCTTTCAAGGAAATGGATGGTGTGATTGTTTTGTTCCTTTTATTCCACAGTGTTTTGCAGCTTTAATGTAGTCTCTATTTAAAAAAACAGTTTCTACAGCATGTAAGCAATTGGACACAATCTCAAGGACCACTGGTTCTCTGTTCTCTGTAACTGTCTGCTCATAATACTCAATTGGATTACAGTTATAACTGATATACTCTTATTGCTGTTGTATTATTGTACTTAAGAATGCTGTGTAGTTAGTTTGGCTATTTGGCCATTTTTAAACTGTCAACAAGACAGTCATGCTAGCGGCTCTGGGAGGCTGTTCTTTGGTACAATGGGGCTTTGAGCTAAAGGTTAATGTCAACATGCTGATGTTTAGCATGTATAAAGGTTACATTGATCGTCTTACTTTAGCATGTTAAAGTTACCTAATTAAAGTGCGAAGTGCAGCTCAAGCTGACGGGAATGCCGTCAGTTTTGCAGCTATTTGACCTGACGGTGGCGCTAGATGAAAAGTGAAGTAAAGGTAAGTGAAAAATTAAGGTTTGTTTCATGGCAATCCATCCAATACTTGAGACATTTCATTGGTCGGACGTCACAAGCAGGTGGCTGAAATGTCAGGGGATCACCAGTATCGGCTTCATCCATTGGGGATCATCAATGTCAGTAAAAAATAGTCAGTTTAGATGCTGCTTGTTAACTATGGCTAAAAAATAGCAAACACTAGCTGGATCCAGCTACTCAAATGTTGGGATATGGTTTGTTGTTTGTTTGAAGATGTTATGCTGCGCATTTTTCAGTGTGTAAGCCCATTAGTTCTAAGATGTAAAACTAAAATAGGTATATCATTTCATTTTCTAAGACAGCTGGGAGTTGTAGGTTTTAAAGGACCAGTGTGTAGGATTTAGTGACATCTAGAAATGAGAGAGCAGATTGCAACCAACTGCACATCATCTGTATTTGAGAATGAGAACGGGCTGTGAAGTGTTTAGAAGAAACTCGCAAAGGGCCCTATCAACAGGCGATGTTTGGTTTGTTCATTTTGGGCTACTGAAGAAAAATAGCAGTTGAACACGGTGGACTCCATCTGTAGACAAATGAAAACATACCTATGTTTATTCCATTTATGCCAATAGATCTATAGATCTTCCTCAATGTTACACACTGGACCTTTAACAATGGTTACTCAAACAGCAGTGCATTTGATATTTTTGCTCTTTTCATCTGGGGATTAATCCATATCGAGTGCTCTAGTGAGTATTCCCTGCAGCAGGACGGTGTATGTGGGAGTGAGTCGAAATAAACTACAGTGTGTGTGTGTGTGTGTGGGGTAATGAAGGAACATGTCACTCAACAGCGAGGCTCATTGATGTGTTTTCAGTATCTTTTGGAAACAATGGAGCTCTTGGCACAGATGAATGAGATGTATCAGGCTTTATATACACACACACAATAGCCTGCGTATCAGTAAGATCATTTTATTGTTGGTCTATTAGCAGTAAGAAAAATATCACTAGCACTACCCTTTGCAATGGAATAAAAACAATATACCTCTAACATTTCAAGAAACACACACATATGTTTTATTTAAATAAATATATACTGCATACTGCATAATACACTGCAGCAGCTATAAGCAAATTGTAGACGTTTGCAGTGATGGGTTCCCTGGACCAATCCTGCACTGCGACGGCCATGTATGTGGTAGTCTAATTAAGATGCAGAGTGCAGAGGCCAGACAGTCACAATGACGTGGAGCTCTAACAGCTCAGAGCTAAAAAAAGAACAGAGCAGGAAATGTCTTCACACAGGATGCATGCATGTATCGACCGGCGCGCTCCTGCCTGTGATGGAGGCAGAGACACTGTGTGACCAATCAGAGCGAGGGAGTTGTGTGCAGATGTGCGGGGGCCATAGAGGATGTTTGATCGTGTATACCTCCATTATGATGACGTGGTTTGGTTACATGCTTGTTTGAGAATTTATACCGGATCACAGCATTACACTGGTTGTGTCATTAAACAGAATGATAAACCACGTTTGGTTGTCAGATTAATAAAGATTAAAGTAGGTAAGCGATCTGGGGCTGATTGAAGCTTATATTTCACTGTTTGAAAAAGCAAGAATTTCCCCAGCATTAACAATATTTCCTTTGGACAATCACCTGAAGTTAGAAAACAAACACACAAACAAAACAAGAGGAAAAGCATCGATAAGAGATACTCAGTAAAAAATGTAATTATAACAAAGGCCATCTTTCTGTGACACATTTGACATTTCTCTTATGATGCAGGTTACAGTGAAGGAAGAAATGACTGTAGAGAACATTTAATAATAATAATAATAATAATAATCAATAAAGATTAACACGTATGTCTTTCTCATAACTGACACATTGGTCCTATTAGCTATAGTGTTTTCATCAACCTTTCATGCACATTTTCTGAAAAAGCCTGAGTGGAAGTGCTGAAATATCGCTGAAAGGTGTGTAATGGAAACAGGTGAAACATCAGATGGCGACAAAATGGCGTTAATGGTAGTAGATGGAAACAGATATTAATCAGAATTTCTTTTGCAGACAGAAATTTTATTACATTTTGCACTAGATTTGGATGGACATCTGACTTGTGTTGGGAAAAATTAAGACTGGAAACAAGACAGTGTGTTTATTGTGTTTATTTGATCCTTTTTATTTTTTTAATCTCACAAGGCTGAAATATTAATTCGGGGTTAGTAAAAATTAAAAGACACCCCAATGCTCTAAAAAAAACATAAGATTACCATCCCCTCAGCAAACATTAAAAATATGTAACCCTCCCCCTTTCTGTCCTCCTCTCCCTCCACATTATTTTCATACAGTCTATAAGTAATGACCATAAACATATGAACTATATGTAACGTGATGATCCCTTCACAGATTTAAATAATCCGTTGATTAAAGGATTAAAATTCTCTGAGATTCAATTTGTTATTACATGGCATACAAATGGTACAGTTTTAGATATTTGACCAAATATATTAATTAGTAATGTCAAATGGAAAAAAGTCAGAATTAATATTAGCCTCCAACAACCCATATTGAACAACTGTTCTGTGAACAGGAAGTCATTTGGTTAGAAAGTTGCTTGTGTGTTTCTCTGGAAATGACGAGGAAGTAATTATGTGTTGTATCTGTCTGTGTGTGTGTGTG
>NW_023339729.1:26857758-26857939 GCF_004916995.1 Morone saxatilis | reverse complement strand
GTGTGTGTATGTGTGTAATCATCTGAGTATCACATGTAAAGAGGCTGTGAACACATGACCTCATGCCTCTCACTGCGCCGACTGTGTGACTGAATGAGACATTTCATTACAGCAGAGGACTGACTAACTATGAATGTGAATGAGTAAAAATGCCTGCATGTACGTGTGTGTATGTGTGTGT
>NW_023339729.1:26853826-26857658 GCF_004916995.1 Morone saxatilis | reverse complement strand
GACAACTCAAAATACACATAATATACTTCTCATGATCAATTTGGTATTGTCTGTACTTGCTGTGATTAAAAGGACAGTTTTTACAGAATTGTACTGCCCTTTTTAACCCTGCCTGTGGCTTCTTATAGACCTTTTGGGAAATACACTTACTTTATCTGGCTACAAAAACTGCTCACTAACACCACTAAAGCTAACTAATGAACACATTATATCTTGTTTGTTTAAGCTACACAAAAAAAGTGGTGTAAAATGTAAATTGTCTTGTCATTACTGTGAGGTTGCCAGGCAACCAGTAGAGCTTTCCAAACTTCATATTTAATGGACACATATGAGAGTGGTATTGGTCTTCTCATCCAGCTCTTGTCAAGAAAAGCTAAGTGCAGAATTTTATATAAACAATTTTGCACCTGTAATCGGATAATCAGAGTATGAAGATGTTAACTGATCTGTGTGTAATCTGACTACTCAAGTGTGTTACTGTGTGTGTGTGTGTGTGTGTGTGTGTGTGACTGGGTGCAGGATCAATAAAGCAGACAGGAGGACGGGTAGAATGCATTCTCTCTGGTTTATTCAGGTTCTTTAGGAAGAGTTCTGTTTGAAATTACAAAATGCACTGGTAGAAACAGCAGAGATAGAGAAAGAAACAGAGGAAGGGAAAGAGATGGTCAGAGAAAGAGAGAAAGAGAGAGGGAGAGAGAAAGAAGGGATTTCATAGCCGGAATAAACGGGAATAACATCACCAGATTCAGGTTCAGGCAGCTCTTTACTCTCAAAGGGATTGTTTTTCATCAAGGAAAAGTTTTGTATTCCTTCTCCCTCTTTTTAAAATCATTTTTTCTTTTTTTTGTAATGTTAGTTAAAGTGTTATCTATCCTTGTTCCCCCACGGTTTTCCCCCGTGAAATAACTGGCAAATATAACAAACAAACATTCTTTGATTTCATCACCAAAGTCATTTCCATTTTTTATCAGGATGATTTTTTTTTTTTCATTTTTATTTGTATTTTTTTGGTCAGGTTTTCTTGAATTTTTTGTTTTTAAAAATAGAAGAAAAAAGAAACACATTGCTCTTAAAAACATCTATCTATATATATTTTTACATATATATACTTTTTTCTTTATATTTATTTTTTTTTAATTCCTGAAGTTGACTTGTTACCCCACATAGTGGCATGCACATTGCACATGCAAATCTGTAATTAAATACTTCTCTTTTATCTTAAATTGCCATGTATGTTTATTTTTTCTCTTTTTTCCCCAACTTGCTGAGTGAATCCTGTATGGTTTTCTACTGTGGCACTGGTTCGGTTTCTACTGGGTCGAGTGTCCGATGGTTTGCGGGGTGATGATATGGATGGTTGGTAGTTGCTTCAGAGTTTTCCCAATGCATCTCTGCACTGACAACACTTTCTCTCCTCTGGTATTTGGATCCTTTGAAATGATATTTAACCCTTAGTAGCTACTTTTTACTATTAGATTTTGGCCATCTTAGCATTCATTTTTTTGGGGGGGAGGGTTGCATTTTATGTTCCCAACAAGCATGTGTACTTAGAAGCTTTTACTATTAAGCTTGGTTTGTTTGACCAGGTTTGACTATTTCACCATGTGTCATGTATATATAGGCCTAGCTGTAATAAAGTACCAAGGAATAGGGCTATGTATAAGGATATATAAAGGAATATAAAGTTTATATTGTGATATTACTAATTGTAAAGTGACATGAAGTAAAATATGGTTTCAAGTGAAAACTGGTATGAATGCCACAGGAAAAGAGAGAAATGTCCCTTATCTTTGGCTAATGGAATCAAGTTTCTTTTGACACCCTAATCTTTACTTATATCAAATAGGTTACTTTCTCCGAAAAAAGCCGTGCAGACCTAAACCAATGAAGTGCAAAAGCCAAATGAATAAAATTATTCGATATCTGTTGCGGCTGTAGATGTGTCACTTTCCCCTGTTCGGTTTAAGGGCCCTAAAATCTTGTCTTACTAATAATAAAACATAATCAAATCTGTGCTACAAAGGGTTAAAAAAAGATCCTGCTGATTTCATCATCTTGTGGCACCTGGAGATGTGTTGGGAGAGATGTGTTGGGAGAGATGTGTTGGGAGAGATGTGTTGGGAGAGATGCTTTGGGAGCGATGCGTTGGGAGAGATCGGTCTCCAGCGTCGGAACGCTGACGTCAAGACGTGGTGGACGGATCTTCCGGAAGCAACCTCACCGGATGGATGGTGATGGAAACAAATGGAGAAGAGAGAGTGAGAGAGAGAGAGGGGGAGAGACAAATAGAGATAGATAGAAAGATTGAGAGGGACCTTGAGGGTTGCTATGGCGACAGCAGGAGACACTTCACCCATGTCTTAGAAAAATCAATTTATCGTAAATCAGCACAGAAGGTACTGAGCCCGGCAAGTATCAGGGATAAAAGTTTTGATAACATGCAGAAAAACGGATTCCTCGCATCGATAAGTTCCTTTAAATTAAAAGCAGGAGCAACAAGGAGCACCCAGAGTGCTAGCGTCAGGCTAGCAGCTGTATGTCAGTACAGAGGTGCACACAAATTACTGAACTCATTCCATCAAAGCATCACTAAATTTTCACATCAAGTGCATTAGTTAATTAGTCAAATCTCAAACATGTTGTTCCAGTACTCCTCGTTCACTCTGCCCAGCGCTAAACTGCAGGCAAAGTTAGCAACTAGCTGGTAAACATCTCTGCAGCTTCAGAACCAGAGGTTTTCTTAGGAGTCGCTGTAGACCAAAACATAGCTCAAAGGAGCACAAATAACGGTCTTTAATGCACTGACACAAACACAACGGCAAATAAATGCTAATGTTGCTCTGTGTCTGCTGGTTTGCTTACACTTCCTACAGCGATAATATATCAGGGTTTTGGATTTCTCCTGCCCACTAATAATTGATTCGTGCAGCTTTAAACATACTGTATTTTACAGAGGAGCTAACACATTGTTTCTCTTCTGTGTGCACACTCTTCCTACATAACAAGTCATTTGAGAGCGCCAATTATTCATTCAAGTGAATGAATTAGAGATCAATGTGCAGGAATCATCAAGAAATTCACCCCTAATACCTGCTGGACACAAAGACACACGCACACACACAGCACACTGACGTTCACAGACAAAACACACCCACACACGCAACAAGCATGAACTCATTCAACCTACACAGCACACACAGACACACCAGTATACCTTTTAGCATGAGTGATAATGGCGAAAGCTCAATCCCACCACCTTGTGTTTATGAATGGTACTACAGGAGGGATGAGGAGAGAATGATGAACTCAATGTGAAGATGCTGAGAAGGAGGAAGAATGAAACACAGCGAGAGAACTAATGAACATCAGATGAACACAATGAGTTTTTCATAAAGTTTATGGAATATATACAGAAGAATTACAGAGCCAAAATATACAATAGACAGCATGGGAGAGAATGGGTGAGAGAAATGACATGATCTACTGAACCTCCTCCGCCCTCCATCCCCACCCTCACCTGTCCAGGCTTGACTCAATGAATCCCGGAGAAAGGCGAGGAGTGGTCGAGGGAGGGAGGGGGATGAAGATGATGATGAAGACGTTATTATCTTACGTGTGCGCTGTGATCGTCTCAGAGGGAGAAATCACTGTGTCCTGTACAGTGTAAGGCACTGAGGGTTACCTACTGTAGCTGATGGTTTAAGGACATATGCACGCACACACACACACGCACGCACACACACACACGCACGCACACACAATAATAAACTGACAAATACATGCAAGTCCACTCTCATACATAGCCTCTTCCTCTTACACACACACACACACA
>NW_023339729.1:26847429-26853785 GCF_004916995.1 Morone saxatilis | reverse complement strand
GCTGAAATGATTAGTTGATTAACTGATTAATCAACCCACAGAAAAAAAGGTTCCAGGAGGATTTATAACTTATGGTTTATAAATTAAATATCTTTGGATTTTAAAGTATTTGTTAGGCTAAACAAGTGATTTGATTCTCCAGAACTTGTGATATTTACTGTTATTTATTTATTTGTTTATATATATATATATATATATATATGTGCATTATCAAATTAATGAACACTAATAGGCTAGCTGTTTCATAGTCATATAACAACATAGACACATCTTTATGTGCAGTATTTTCATTGTTTGTAATTGGTCATCCAGTAACTGTACCCTGCAAAATCATTTTAGCATTGCACCATCATTTGCACCTTCCTTATTTTATCATTATTTTCTAGTTTTACTTATATTTTATATTATTTTGCATATAAAAAGAAATACTATCATATTGAGTAGTATATTGAGCATCATGGGTACAAAAATTGAGTAGTTGAGTTCAGCTTGTCAGCTAATATATACCCATAGACCTAAAACAACTAAAAATATATAAAACATATTTTATAGACTACTTGACTATTTGATTAATCATTCAAATAAACTTCCAGATGAATCGATGATAAGAATAAAACATTTCAGCCCTAAACACATTCACACCACTCAAAACACCTGCACACATACACACACAGTAAATGTCTCACTGTCGCAGCAGTAGCCCTGCCCCCCTCAAAGTGGGACCAAGCGTGGGCGAGGTGATGGTGACAAAATGGCTTCTGAGCATGAGGATGAGCCCGAAAAGTGGTCCAGTGCCATTGTGAAATTGTGTGTTAACATCACTACGACCTCTGCAGCTGCTGCTCCTCTCCTCCCCAAAACTCCACCCCCAAACAGGACCCCCCTGCATCATTAAAATCTCTCTCATTGTCTTTTGACCCTCCCACCCCACCCTCCCTGCCTCGCTCTTGACCCCCTACACACCCACGCATGCACACATCTAGTGCTGTACAAAGGGGAGACCACGGCGTGGCTTCAGCTACATAAGCACAACTTTTGGCAGCACTACTGTACATTAAAACCCACTGTGTAGTTTTTTTTTTAAAGAGAGCCCTTATTCGTGTTTTTGTCGACACGTTGCCTCACGACTGACCCACTGACACAATTTCACAGCCGACTGAGTGGATGGGTTGGTGCGTTTGTTAGTTTTTCCTTCGTCCCATAATGGAGAAGAAAAGCAAAAAAATGATTAGTCCGAGGTTAAGACTGATGGGAGACAGAAGCTGGAGGTGAAGACGCAGAAAGCAGATGTGAAGAGAAGCAATGACTGAGCAAAAACCTTACAATCCCCCCCAACCCCGTTCAAAAAAGTCAGTGAAACGAAAACCAAAAGAAAGAAAGAATCAGATGTTCATTGTTTTTTTTTTCTCCAAAGAATGGGATTTGTTCTTGGAAAAGCACACACACAACATGCTTTCACACAAGGGCAGTGTTGTGTGTCGGCCATTTTGGATCCGCTGTTACAATTCTGGACAAGCGAGTGGTTTTGGTGGAGCCAAAATGGAGGTGGGTTTTTTGCTGCCTGTCCGTCAACACGCTTGGCATCAAGTGTTGCATTGGCAGGCTGCTGATGGCGAGGTGAGGGGTCAGAGTGTGTAATGCAGGTTAGTGAAAGGAGGGAGGGGGGTGGGGGGGCAGGGGGGTCACATTACACCGCCAGTCTGACGCCATGCCGAGGTGAATAACGCATAGCAATAACTCAATCCAAGAGCGCTTTTTCGAGGCTGACTCTTCTCTAGCATTGTCTAACTATCTAGGCTACCGTGGCTAACTCTAGAGGTGACCTGAGAAAGTAAGGGCAACTGCCTTTGCGACCTGCCGGAAAACCTCTTCACTACACCGGCCTGATAACTGGACGCCCACGAACATACTCTGGGGAATAGAGACGCAAAATGGCCTAAGCAGGCGAGGTGAAGGCCAAGAGAGGCTAGCTTACTAGCAGGCATCCCATACGAAGGGGTCTGACCCATGCTGAATCTTTAGCAACTCAAAACCCACGAAGGCTCTGATTCAAACTGCTGTGGGTCTCTTTTGATTTTGTGGAACTGTGTATGTTTTAAGCACGCCCTAAAAGCCCCACTGGATGTGATATTGATTTCCGCATTCCAAGTCTAGCCTCTTGGCTATCTTCCTCACGCGTGGCCCAAGTCTGCAATTTCCACAACGCAAAAACTCTCCGCCCTGTTTCTATGCTAGGCGCATGGGGAGCTGGTGGGGAGCTCGACTTTTAGCGCGTAGTGTGGTTGCTGCTCACAACTACGTAAAGAGGGCTCAAGGGGCGGGGGTTAAACGGGAGCAGCTAGGGGCGAGAAAATCGGGGAGGTGATGAATGTGACTCTGATACAGAAGGCACTGTGGCTCTGTAGGGGGTTATTGGGGAAGCGTCCCCACTTGCCATAACCTCTCTTGATGGGAGGTAAGGGCAGAGTGGTTTTGGGTTTGCGCCCCTCGACTCCCGCCAAACAAAAAAAACAATTAACAAAAACAAAAAACCCCCCTATCCCAATCCTCACTATGCTATGCTCAACTAGTAGGCCTGGAGGCAACACATTTCGGGAGAGGAGAAAAGATGGTGAGGGAAAACGGATCATCTGGAAGAGGAGGGGGGAATACAGCGACAGAGGTACATGAAAGAAAGGGGTTGTGGGTGTGATGTCGAGTGACGTGTGCAAACGTGGTGTCGATCTTTACATTTTCACAGATCCATGTGTTCCTGTCTCATTATTCTGTTTTACGGTACCACAGCGTTGCAGTTTCTCCTCCGAAATAATACAATGAGGATGCTCATGAGGTCTGCATAGAGTCAAAACACGTGGACTGGGGTTTGTTTTCTGGCTTCTGCGACTGCGAAGAAAACAGTGCGAGTTTTCAAGAGTAGCTAGATCGTCAACCGTGTCATGAGCATGAACGGTATGCAAAATAAATAAATATCTGAAACTCTAATTATACTCTGTCTGTTATCTATAACTACAGCTACTGCATTATATCTAGATTTATATGTAGTTTATCATCTATATTTATCTATACTTTATCATCTTGTCCTAGAGTTATTGAATATTCAATAATTGTTGTCCCTCATAACAATAAGGATGAAGTTATTATTCCTAAGTGTTTCTGTCCTGTAATGCCTTTTGTGTCTTCATTATCGCTCTCTGGCAAGCTGAAAGAACAGATGTCAAAGCAAATGGACAGAAAAGTAAAAGATAGATGTGGAGAGAGGGGTAGGTGGATAGTGAAGTGGGTTTTGGCAGAGGAGGTTTCAGCTTTGCTACAACCTCATATGATTGGATTGGTGATTCGGTGACTGTTCTCTGGTTTTCCAGACCTGAGAGAAGGGGCTGGAGGGGAGGTCAGCATTGGCACAGACAGGCAGACAAAAGGACGGACCGACAAACGGACAGATATGGCGTCTCCCAAGCTACATCCACATTTCCTGACTAGGACTGGACTTCATCTGTATATCTTACAAAGATATAAGAGACAGGTATAAGTGGCGGTTCCACTCCAGGTCTAGAAACCAGGATGTGGCCCGGAGGCTGTCCTGTAGAGGGGGAAGGCAGGGCTGATAATGTGTGCTGATAATTGCCCCCTGGTGGCAAAAAAGAGAACAACACCACCTAATACTGACACCAACACTGTACCACCAATACTGTGCTGTCACTGCCGGCAACCAATCTCACTACAAAACTACAGAGCCCGACAGAGGGAAAAGATTGAGATTCGTAGTTTTTTGGCTGCAAGTGGAAGAATTCAACCATGGTAGAATTTTAACCTCAGTAAAACAGGGTTGTATGAAACCTCTGCAGTGTAAAAGGCAGACAGATTCTTCCACACTTAATGATCTGGTCTACTCCTGCCTCTGAGCATGAATTCTTGATCTTTGGGTTGGCTTGACAAGAGTACTGACCCCATAAATCATTGCAAGTCAGGTACTGAAGCTCCCCTGACCTCTACCTCCACCATTCTGAAGAAAGAGTGTATCTTAAGAGTTGCGTTACAACACGCAACGCTGCTAAGTGAATGTTCCCAAGCCGTCATTGCCCCGAAACGTTGCAGGAAGGCATCAGGAACCCGGTAAACGTCATTGAACGCGGGGGATAAAAACATAACGGATGTAAACAAGATGGACATAGCATACTTAAACTCCAAATAACATGACAACAAATCTACAGCAACAGTTCTATCAATCAATCAATCATCAGTATCATTATCATCATGTCATCGTCATTTTGCATTGACATTGATATCATTATTCATAAGACTATCATCATTAACAATAATAAATTAAATGTTGTAGAAGTCCGCTTCTCTCCACCCTTTCTCCCTCTAGTTTCTCTATCACAACAGGAAACTTTAATGTGATCCTGCAGTGTTTCCTGTCTTTTAACAGGTTGTAGAAACATCGTTTTTGAACCCTGTCGGCAGAAAACTGAGACGAACAAAACAGCCGACTGTCAAAACCTGTTCCGGGTAAAAAGTAAATGAAAATTACATTTGAGATGTAAGAGAGAGAGAGAGTCTGAAAGAAGAGAACTTCTTTTGTAAACCTAAATGCAAAGTTTCCTATAAAGCCCCCAGGTCCCACCCACACCAGTTAGATTTCCTCTCTAGTATGTATTTAATCAATCATGCAGGTTTCCATCAAATTTTGGACTCCGAAAAAGATCAAAGGAGGCTGAGCGAATGCAACAGAAGAACCAAGCTCCAATGTCCGAAGAAGAACAAGAAGGAGAAGTAATTGATAGAAGAAATACTGAAGAAATTAGTCTTTTTCCCCATCCCTCCTTTCCTCTCCTCCGCCCCATTCAACCGTGTGATGTCATTTCCTGTCAGGTCGTCCTTCGCCTTGCGCCAGGTTAAGCAACTGAGGAGGGAGGGGCTTGACGAAGTGTCCGGCTCCCTTCTCAAGTTACCTGAGCCCACCCCCGCATTACGCACTTGGACAGGAAGTGAGCCCACACCGTGCCCCGCCTCCCTCCACTAACACCACCGCCAGACAGGAAGTGATGTCACACCAGTTCCGTCAGCATTAAGTGAGTCTTTAACAGTAAACAGAGATGATAAAACTCATCAAATATCAGCCAGCACTGTGATTGGCTGGTTTTTGCAGTATAGGCGGAGCTTCCTGGTTCTGTCCCTTGGAAAGGAAAAAGGTTAAAGATAAAGTGGTTGTTCTCCCTTTTTTTCTTTTCATTGTTTGTCATGTAAAGTTTCATTTTGTTCTTCATTGTTCAAGTTTGATTTTCTGGAGGCATAGCTTGGCATGTAAGGGTTAGGGGGTCCTGGCTTTTTGTTAATTTATTTTTCTTTAAACATATCTGTTCGAGGAGCAGAGTCAAGCAGTGGACTCTGTGTTCCAGCTCATTTTCAGGCTTTTACATTAGCAGACTGGCCAGCGACAGATAGCACACATCTGACAAGACTAACCAATCACGCGACAGTCTGGGAGAAGTGCTTTTAGACCTTAGAGAACCGCGATCATCCCTGACCGTTTTACATGGTCCTCTGTCGCTTTTCTGTTCCCACACTTCTCTCTTCCTCCTGCAGCCTGGCCTTGCTGGTCAAGCATAGAATTCTGGGAAGTATAGTTGAGAGAGAGGCAGAGGTAAACTGTGCCCAGGTCTTGCCCTAGTTGTCTTGACTGTCTCTTTTTCAATTATCCATGTGCTGCTCTGTCACTGATTTTAGTCTTACACAAAATCTGTAAAAGGCTATTTGCAGCACCTTCACCCCGCTCCCCCCCACCCCACCCTTTCCTCTCATTTAGAGTCCGAGGGGTGAAGGTAGAGGGTTTGGAGGGCGTTCACAAGCCCTGCCCCCAACATTTTCACCACCTCTGCTTTATTAAAAGTCTACATATCCAATGCCAGAGCATTGGAGGCTGCTATTCTTCTTCTCCTCTCCTGCCCATATCCCTCGCTCCCTGCGGTTGCTAGCACCAGTCATCCTCATCCGTCTCACTATAAGGTTCATGCAGGCCCTTGCGGGGCCCTCTGCCATGGGGAGGGCGGTGGTGTGGGTGGGGGGGCGCCCCTGGTGGTCCCCGCCGATGTGGAGAAGGTGAGGATGAGCGGTAACCATTGGGCACCCTACGTGGATGAGGGTGAGGGGGCGGAGGGGGCCCGTGGCGGGCAGTCCTAGGTGAGCGTGGGTGTGGGTGAGGATTTCCCCCATGTGGGTGTGGGTTGCCGTGGGAGAGGCTTTGCTCGTAGGCAGGGGGCTCATGGTGTCGCTCATACTCGTAGTCGCGCTCGTAGAAAGGCCCGTCACCCTCCAGGCTGTCCCCAGGCGGAGGCCCGCTCCAGCGGCCTCGATGA
>NW_023339729.1:26838188-26847329 GCF_004916995.1 Morone saxatilis | reverse complement strand
TTGAGAGGATCTATTGGCAGAAAATGGAATATAAATTCATAGTAATGTTTTATTGTCGTTAATCAAGACCCTGGAAGTAAGCAACTCCGTGAGAGACTGCATGTTGGAGCTGCATGTTTCTACAGTAGCCATAAACAGACAAACCAATACACTGGCAACAGATAAGGGCCTTTCAGGCATTTCTGGCGCGTTTCACGGCCACTGTATTGCTCCCTCCATGCCTCTGGTATACAAGTGTGTTGCATTCTTTAAAGCACACTGTAGATGTCACTAATATCCTAACAGCAGGGTTGGGGATTTTCTTTTCCGATCATTGGACAAAATATCCATATTAGCCTTTAGGCATATTGTAATTCAGGTGGTCCTGAGTAAAATATTTTCACCTTAAATGTTGGGAATCAAAGGTATTTCAGAGACAGCAGGTTGTTCCTATTGGCTTTCTACAAATGCACTGCACGTCCCTGCAGATGGTGGAAAGAACATCATTTAATAGTGATTCATATTTGCAGCTCCTTTGCTTGCAACAGCATAAAACACACGTCCCGGCTTCACAGGAGAGCCTTCAGGTTCTTATGTTTGATTGGGGCTTTTTTGGGTTCGGATCGATGAGTGGCAAAGAGTGTGGTTGTGCGTGGTGTACTAGCTCTCATCCCTCTGTTAGACCAGGTGTAGAACCCGACAAGCTCAGGAGAACTTTGGTTTTTTGCTTCTAAACTTGGTGATCAGCAGTCGGCAGCACAGACTTTGTTGGTTTAAGTTTGCCAAGCAGCACTAGACAGTGGAAGTGGTGAAAAGTCCTGAAAGAAGAAATGCTGAGACAGACTGAACTGGGTGGCGGAATGCAGTGACTCATCACGCAAGGTCTGCAGGGCTCTGCAGTTGAATCAAGCATCAGACTCTCTATCAAAGCAGGGGATTCAGTGAACTCCTGCCAGCATTCACTGCATGATCTAAACTTCACTTGAACTCAAGCAGCAACCCAGCCAGCCGGCTCAGTGCTCAATGTTACACACTGTACCTTTAACAGAACCTCTGTATTATTGATATAGTATCATTTCAAGCAAAACACAGTTATTAAGTAAATCAGAATTCAGACAACATGGCAATGGTCAAGGAAAGAACAAAAGGAGAAGGGCAGCATATAGCCTATTGTTAAGGAGAGGTGATTTCACCTGACGGGGGCATTTCGTCTCCAGGCAGGAATGCTTGTGTTCATCCTGCCTTAGGTGACCTCTTGATAGAGACTTCTGACAAAAATGACCCAACTAACAGACTCACAGAAAACCTGGTACATCGTAGTGTTCTGGAAAAAGAGCACTGGTTGCTTTTGAGGGTTCAAGGTTAACTATGAATCTATGTGCTGTGCACGCTGTACATGATGGGCCCTTTCATACACAGTACACTGAGAACAAGAGGAATCTATCTCTATCAGTCTCAATATGAGGTGCGATTAATGGAGGCACCTTGTAAAATGGAAACACTTAACTTTAAGTCTCCCTATTTAGCATTTATTAGCAGTATATATACTGACAGAAGTGTTCATTAATGTGTTTAATTGTAACTCCTTCTGTCTGCATCCATAAATGGAAGTCTTTATATAACTGTTGACCAATACTGTACCTGATACTGTGTATCAATAATAATCAACAATAATCAACCATAAAATGTCTTTATGTCTGTTTACAACTCTTTATAATGTGTTTTACAGCTTTTACTAAATATTTGTATGCTAAATTGGGCTAAATAGGGCACTTAAAGGAGCGTGTATGTGCTAAATTTATGTGATACTAGTGTTTGGAGTAAAGTAAGACCTGTTTAGACAAATAGGCCAGATGATGGCCTATATTGTTGCTCTGGAGTAGTAATGCTCATCTATTCTTTAATTTCCTCAAATTACTTTATTTGTTTGTTCTAGATTCTAACCAATCCACCAATTTTACATGTCAGTGAGTTTACTAATCCCTTCTGTGTCTCTGAAGGAGACTTTGTCAAGTCCAAGAAAATAACCCTGATGATGTCAAAGTGATCATCTCAGCTTGGGCTTGAGTCTACGCATTTATAACAGAAAACTGAGGTTTCAGCAAAGCGTTTGAAAGGAACCTGTACCTGAGCCATCTTGAATTTGTATCTTCCTGCCCTGGACTCTGTTGCTTCTGTTTGGACTTTTTCTACACATGCCAGTAAGCTCATATAACTGTATTTGTGTCATTAAAGGTCCACTGTACAACATTTAGGAGGATACTGTCAGAAATGGAGTACAATATTCACAGCTATGTTTTCATTAGTGTATAATTACCTGAAAATAATAATCATGTTTCGTTACCTAAGAATGAGCCGTTTAGAGATACAGATACAGACACTGTGGGACACCTTCTCACCTTCTCTCTTCATCTGCCATGTTTCTACAGTAACCCAGAATGGACAAGCCAAACACTGACTATAGATAGGGCATTTTGAGTTTTTCGCAAGTTTCGCGGCTACCATAGTTTCTCCTACTCAATTCACAGCTCATTCTCATTCCCAGGTCATCAAGTACAGAAGTGAGCCATGTTCAGTTAGTTGCAATCTGACACTTCGCCACTAGATCTCGCTAAATCCTACACACTGGACCTTTTAAATTCCTGAACGTTTCCTGTCTGTGATTAATCTGATTTTGTCTTTCCTGACCCGTGACACAAATACCATGACAAATACCACAACCAGAACCAGCACACCAGCTCCAGACAGCGATACATCACAACCGCAGCATATCTTGGAAAACTAGCTAAATGTTGTGTTGTATGTTGTAAGGTGACATCCTCAAATGTCTTGTTTTGTCCACAGCCCAAAGAGATTCAGTTTACTGTGATAGAGGACTAAAGAAAGCAAAAAATATTCATATTTGAGGAGCTGAAACCAGAGAATTTGGACATTTTTTCTTTAAAAAATGACCTTAAAACAATGAATTGATTATCAAAATAGTTGGAAATTAACAGTTGACAGCTTATCGGTTAATGGTTGCAGCTCTACAACACACATAAGCAACTTCCTGAGACAATATGTGCAGCAGTGCACAGTGCAGAAACTTATTAAACATGTACACCACCATAAAGCAGTAGCAGTGAACACTGAGCATCCAAGGTGTTGGATATGGTATACTGAAGGGAACAAATTTGCTGTCTTCAAGATTTTGGATGGTGCATTTTTTATAATTATTGCAGGGACAAATATCTATATTTTATGTCATCTGTTCTACCTTTGGACTAAGTGTTTGCATAATACTATTTATTGTTAGTGTAGCATGTTTTGACAGTCACACAAACCAGCTCAGAAGGCTGTCTTTTCTCCCACTTGAAAGAGTAACCATCTGAGTTGTGTTGATGCCGTGAATCCCACCCACCTGGTACTCCAAGCCCTTTAAATCAACTGTGGCCTAATTGTCACTGTTCAGATCTACTTTGATCACTTCTCCCTCTTTCTATCTATTCTGTCAGCTTTTCTTTGAGCTGTCCCAGTCTCTCTTTCTCTCTCTCTCTCTCTCTCTCCTGTGTCTGCTCGTGTTGAGGTGGCCCTGCTCTCCATTGTTTGTTCTCTGTGACGAGTTTCCCTGGAGTTCTGCTTGTATGCAGCGCGTGCGTGTGTGTCTGTGTTCCTCTGTTTGTGTTACATGTGTGTTTTAGTCTGTTGCATTGCTGCAAACGGGGTCAACAGTGTATGACGAAAGCATGGACCGGCCTGATGTGCAACTGTTGGCCTGTACAGGGGGATTGGCAGCGTGCCGGCATGTCATTAGTCATGCATGACGTGGCAGAGCTGAGTCTTGCCGTGGATGTGATGGAGAGGACGTGGTGTACCAACGCCCCCCCTAAAGTGTTGCTTTAGCCAAAGGCTGTCATTCAGAAGCCTGAAAGATGGAGTGAAAGTGGGACAGAGACAGAGTGGCTGTGTCATGTTCAACACTTCTGTCTGTCTTGTTTTTAACTTTTAAGTATGAGTAAAGATCAGTCTTTTATACCTGTTTTATCCCCAAATAAGCTTGACATATACACATCTAAACAGCAATTATCTGTTATATAATATTAGTTTTATAATATTAGTAGAAGTAGTTGTACTAGGTGTACTATTATAACTATATTATCTTTTTTAAAACTATTTTAACTTGTTTAAATTGCTTGCTCTTGCTTTTGACACATTTATTTCTTTTAGTGATAAATAGACTGAAATGTTGTATGGGAGTCACACAGCAGATTCTTAACAGTCTTAACAACACCAAGCTCAGCATAAGTATGACTGAAGCTAAAACATGTAAGCCTTACTCTCTCTAGTGCCCAAACAATGCAAAAGAAAAATAAACTTGAGCATTTTGAAAATCATCTTATTGATATTTAACTGTATTTACTTTTTCTAAGATCACAATCTAAGTAATCATTGATTTTTATGTCAAAATCTAGTGCTGTGAAATGTTATTTTGTGTCTAGTTACAACACATGGATGGACGCATGTCGTTGAAAAGAAACATACACGTGTCATTCCAAATAGACGCTCAGAAAATGTGGAAAGTAACACATCCTTTTCAAGCGTGCCTGTGTGTGTGTGTGTGCGTATTAAGTGTATGCACATTTGTGGTACTGAGCTGCCAGCTACCCAGTGGGCATGCATGGCTTGTGTTAAGCTGCTCAGAGAGTGTACAGACCGCTGTCTGTGTGTGTAGTGCAGCTCTTCTCAGGACGGTGTATCCTCGTGTGTTCATCTCAGTCTTTGTCCGGCCTGCTGCTCGCAGACTGACGTGCTTTATCATCGGGGTGATGTGAAGCTTTCTCGGGGTACAGAGTGTCAGCAGGGTCCTGTCCTGGTCAGAAGAGCCCGATAATGAACCCAGCAAGAAAATCACAAAACACTGGTTCCAGAATACATTATGTAGACTTGAACTGGAGCCGGTTCCTTTATACGATTAGCTGTAATTTTCGGTTTACCAGACATGTTATCTAAATTGATGCAAAAGCACAGCCACATGAATTGTATTTGGTCAAGTACACTTGTTCGATTGTATTAGATTCTCGACACATAAATATACATGCAGAACTAGGCAGGTTCAAGTAGATTTAATATACAGGACAGGAAGTTACTGTACATTTTTATTGTCTTGTTGATTCTACAACTTACAATTCAATTTTTTACATTCTTTCTTATTATAAAATTTTATACGATGACAACTTTAAATTGATTTTAAACTTTTGTAGGATTTTCTGTTGGGTTCCTGCAGAGCATTTTGTCCAGGCTCAAGGTTATGGAATGTTTTTACCTTATCCACCTGGCTGCCATAATTGATTTATGTCATACTCAGTGTTGGGAAATAATACCTATAGCAATAGGAGACATTAATGACCAAGACAAGAAGTCTTTGGGCAAAAGTTTATCCATATTCTCTAATTATTTTTGATATGCAGAATAATTGATAATAATAACTAAAAATATCTAAATAAATTCAAGTAGAAAGTTGATTGAATAACTCAAGATTATGTGGATTCCCTCCAAATTATTCTGCTAATCAGTTATTACAAGCTTCTATAGTATTGATAATGAAGCAATATGCTCATTCTACTTGTGCTTCTTTGGCAATGAATGTTAATAAAGGTTTTGTCTGCTGTCTAAATTCATGTCACTTTTTTTTAAATAATAGTTATAATCTGCCAGAATTTACATTGGGATCATTATTTTGTTTTTTTAAACCATTAACTGAATATTTAGTGTGAATTCAATTGTCACTTTAATCCAGTGTCAAACATCTTTGCTGATGATCTGATGATTTAAAATGAAGGGAATAAAAGGCTTTCCAACCTGAGTATGACCTAAATGAAACATGGCTGCCATTTGGAAAAGTCCAGTAGGCTCCTCTGCCTTGTGCATGTGAGGCATGGTTTCTACGGCCCTCCTTCATGCTTGCTCTCTGTCTCTCTGCCCCTTTATTCTCTTCCTGTCAGATCCCTGTTTATCTTTCTGTCTGTTTCATTCCTCCATGTTTTGGTGAAGAAGCATGGTATTACATGTGCTTGTCAAAGGCTTAGCAGTTTGGAATTTCAGGTGCTATGGGTCAAGCTATATGAATGTAAAAAAAACGTAAGCCGATATATGATTTAAGATGGGTCAAATGATACTCAGAAATCATTTTAGTGTTTTGTTTTAGATAGGATGGGTGCAGGTCACCACACAGGACAACCAATTAGGACAAACTGTTCATTATATCGAAACAAAATGCAGCCTGTGAAAACCTGAATTGTCCTAGTGTGGTTAACCACCACCCACCTACACCAAGAGTTATTTGTTACTGCTGTTTGACCCAGGTCAGATATTGTCATTCAGTAGGAACATATACACACATGAATGCACAATCTGACTGACATTCCACCATATGCAGCTCTGTATTAGTGTCATACACTCATTAAAAGTCAGCAAAGTGAGTGTTGAGAGTGTCGTCCTTCTCGCAGCTGAGGATGGACTCCACCAGTCAGGATGCATTAAATCTGACTTCTTTTCTCCTCTTTCTTTCTCTCTCCCCCACTATTTTTTTTTATCTCTTTTCTCCTCATCTTATCACATCCTCTCCTACCTTATGTTCTACCTATCTGCCTGTCACTCTCCCTGTCTATATTTCCTTCTCCTTCGTCCTCTCAGACCATCACTGACACCAGTCCGATGCGTCGCTCCACCTCCAGCTTGGTCCACGGGCGTACGGGCCGGGGCGTGAGGCTGGACGACTACTCCCTGGAAAGGGTGGTGTCTGAGGAGGGGAGACACGGAGGGCGCAGACACAGGGACAGGAGTCACCGTGCCTCGCAGCGCTCACTGACCAGATACACCGACGCAGACACGGGTGAGTCACTCATAGTGGACATCTATACGCTACCTTTAATGCCCACCTAAAATCTGAAAAGCTTCTGCACATCTACAAGTAAATTCTATTACTAATCTATTTACTTACTGTGGGTTACAGTTGAAAGTAATGAATGTCTGTTTGAGAGCAGCAGCATAGCTCTTGAACAGATAAGTGGTGTGGCTGTAGGGCAGTGTCTGTCTGTCTCTTAACTTAATGTAATACTTGGGACCAGAGACCACAGTGGCTTCAGAAATAGATGCAACACACCCTATCTGTAGTGTTTGGTTTGTCCGTTTTGTGTTACTGGAGAAACATGGCGGTTCAACATGGTGGTCCTAAAAGAGGACCCGCTCTCTCTGTAGGTAAAAAAGGCTCATTCTTAAAAAACAGCTCTTATTTTCAGGTGGTTATACACTAATGAACATATATCTATAATATATTGCACTTCTGCCACTAGATCCTCTTAAATGTTAGAGACTAGACCTTTAAAAATGAATGCTGGAATCACACATTTGCATGCTAGTGTTAAAATTTGCACATGAAATTACACAATGTGACCCTCACTTTAAGGGCTAATGCTAAATGTTCTATGTTATGCTAACATTAGTGTTGGTTTTAGCATTAGTATGTGGCATTTTAATGAAATGGTAGTATAACATAGGCTACTTGTCCTGTTCAGCTGTACCTACTAGGATTAAGAGTATGAATATTCACATGCATGTGTTATCATAACACATTAACATGATAACTGCAGGGATGTTAACAAGCTATGTTACAAAGTACAACATAGGCGTAACATTGAGCCAAGTCTGAAAATGTTAAGCTGAGCCTGACAAGTGTGAGATGTCCTAAAATGACCACTATACAGAGGATAATCAGACACTGTAGAAACATGCATTGCTGTCTTTCTAAATGTTTTTTGATACCACCACTCAGGTGGTTCAGAAAGAGGTCCATCTCATGTTCTCCTATGAGGCGTGTTTGCAGGAGCACAAGTTCCTGTTAAATTATTTTCCAAATCAGTGACCAGACAAATCAAAGCTAATAAGAAATACTAGTTCTTAAAGAAATAAATGTACACAGCAGTACACAGTCGTTGTGTCTTTGGAAGTGCAACATGAACACAATAGGCAGTGTTGCTTTACAGCTTGGTCGAGGGGCAACTCAAAAGCAGTTGTTGAGGCAATTAAGAGCAATCTGTGCATTATTGAGCTAAGAGAGCAGAGTTGTCATCATATTCACTAAATTTATGCGAGTCAAGTCTTGGCACAAAGAAGTCCTTGAGAAGAACATTGTGCAAGCAGATAGCCCACTTCTTACTAATTGCGAGTGCAAATTGCATGCTTCAGCTGTAAAACTAATGTAACAAGGCTGGCACAGTTAAACTCTAAATCCCCTTTATAATTGGAGAGCTCTCTAATCTGATGGAGGAGACTCCTCTGCTTTCCAGACTCGGTAGTGATGATGGAGTTTTAAATTAGTTTTCTTTGCTCTACATTTGACTGCACAGGTGTAGTGGATTCTTGCGTGATAGGCATTTCAATTTTTTCCCCCTTCTTAAATCTGGTACTTCAATTGTTTTGGCGTGTTTTCATTTTCATTTAAATCACTTTTTCCCATATGAAAATCATCTATCTGCTAAAGTAACTTGTGGGACATGTTTTAATCTTCATTTATGTGTCCTAACCTCAGGTAGCTGAGGTCATGACAAAAACAACTAGTGATGTAGTATTTACAAATGTAAACTGAGACATCTCCTTGCTAGGCCTGGGCACAGACCTGAGCACCACCACGCAGTCGGGCGACCTTCCACCCAAGGAACGCGAGCGAGACCGCGGCCGGACCAAGGATCGTCGTCACCACCATCATCACCATCACCATCACCATCATCAGAACCGGGGGCATCATGGAAATCTGTATCAGCACCGCTCAACTCCCCGTGAACCCTGACGAGTCTGTTCATTTGGCCATGGGGTCAGGAGGTTTTAGGGATAAGTTGTTTGTGTTTTAATCCATGAAACTCGGGGTGAATCAGAGTTCACGCTGACCCGAAATCTGTCCACTGCGCTAACGTTATCCAAACCACAGATTAGATTTTAATTTTAAAATATATGTCACGTTCAATTTTATTGACTTGTTTTATTTTACATAATATATAATATTATATAATATATTATGCACAAGCCCTTTACATAACATATATATCGCCATTGTCTGGGGGGGAAACCTTGTATGTCCAAAACCGTTACTTTTCAGGAAATGACAAAAAAATTGTGTTTTTACAATAA
>NW_023339729.1:26836134-26838088 GCF_004916995.1 Morone saxatilis | reverse complement strand
TATCTGAATATTAAATGGCTATTGATGAAAAAATGCAGATGATAAATGATAACAACTCAACAAAAAATGTGTTTGATACAATGAAAACCCACAGGATTGTAACTTTAAGCTGAATACCAAATGAGTAGTGTTTGTGGTCCTGTATAGTCTCTAAAAGGCCAACTATCACTAGCTGAACTGTCCTACTGCAGTTCAAACCCAGCCACATGGTGTCTCAACCAGCGAAGTACATTTTGGTGCAGATCCAGTTTGAAAAATGATCGACAGAGAGACAGAAGAATCAAGAGGGAAAGGAGAGAGAGAGAGTGAGAGAGAGAGACGGAGAGATAGAGCCAGAAAGAGAAGTACATACACTGAGGTTATTTCCGCGAGGCCTGTGTCTCCTCCGCTGCAGAGCAGGCAAACACAGAGATGATACGTAGAGCAGAGCAGTGTAGCACACACACACACACACAGAGCATAGGCCCGACATAGCATAGCCGCCAGGACCAGAAGAGAACAGAGGCAGGGAGACAGAGAAAGAGACAGAAACGAATAAACAGATAGAAGGAATGAGAAACAATGACAGATATGAGGAGGAGAGGGAGGATAATGTGATTATTTTGAGGAGATAAATATGTTTCGGGAGGGAGTAGAGAGAAGAATGGAAGAAGAGGGATGAGAGCGATGTAGCACATGTATATAAGGGAAGGAAAAGATGAAAGGAAGGATGACAATGAGAGTACAGAGATAAAAATGAGGAAAGACAATTACAAAAACGTGATAAAGGGGACACAGAGACAGGAGAAAGAGAGAGAACCCAGTTAGTTTAAAGAAGGCCAGTGCACACACATAAGAGCGAGGTGGGTGTGCCAGTGAGCGAGAGAGGACAGAGGACAATATAAGATGCATGTGCATCCACACACACACACACTCTTACACACACTTACCGAAACAGGATGAGCTCTCTGTAAGGCAGAGCAGTGTTAGAAGGCAGTAAGTAACAGTGTACAGACACACACATATATACAGTATACGCAACACACAAACACACACACACACACACACACACACACACACATGCAAACAGGACATTTTCTACACTCCCACAGCAGTCTACCTTTATTTATGTAGAGTTACTATCTAATGATCTTAATGCATCTAATTATTTCAAAGTAACATCTGATTATATTCACACAAAGATTGTATACCCCAGGACTACCAACAGTGTTTAGAACTACAGGCACCAAACCTGGGTCAGGTAGGGTTGGTTTTAATGAGCATGGAGTATCAAATGGGTGGAGGTGGCCTAAATATAAAGAGCAGTAAAGAGAACTGATTGTTTACTCCCAGTACACAAAGAGTGCATTCATACCTAAACTGCTGTCTGTGAGTAGTTTGTGTGTTGCTTTTATACTATATTATATTTAAAATGAAACAATAAATGCAGTATTGGTGTAAAGTGCTAACTGTCAGCTTAAAGTTGAGGATATTTACATCTGCATCATATGAACAGTGTAGGAACTGTAGCCCTTTATATATACAGTATATTTTAGTGTATTTTAGAGGACAAACTATTGTAATTTGTATATGTAATTTGGCATATTAAAGGAAGCCTAAATAACGTCATATTTAATGACTGCACATCAGTTCTCCAAAAAATCCTCACCAAATTAGATACTAAGAATAAGTAGACCCTCTTCACACACCTCTGTTTATGTGCACATCACATTCCTCTTATACACTCTCCTACCTCATCCTCTAAATGTTCATACAAAAACACTCCATGGAGTAACCAACATACCAAAGTGAGAGCAACATGACTGGATGCTGTGACATGTCAGAGTATGGCAATGCGTGTATGCGTGAATGTGTGTGTGTGTGTGTGAGTGAGTGTGAAACTGCAGCCAGAGGCTTCATAGTGAAGTCTGCATGCCCTACCTGGAAAACATTTTATAAATAAATTTCAACACTT
>NW_023339729.1:26812699-26836108 GCF_004916995.1 Morone saxatilis | reverse complement strand
CTCGATTTGTGATCTCGTTTTAAAACGGTGACCGTAACAACCAGTTCATTACTGATATATATACAGAGAAAGCACAAAACAAAGTTGAGCAGTAATCAATTTGCAACCCAAGGTCTGAAAGCACACAGCGACTGACTTGTAAGAACAGAGCAGGTTTTTGAAAAAATTTGCCCACAGGATGTGAGCAAGGGTTTCCTTTCCTTACATTCTTCAGAAACTATTTGTTTTGGCATTTTATATCCCTTGCAAACTTAGACTGAGAACAGATTAGCATCCAGTGGACCGTGGACAAGCTATGTCCTTGTATCATCCACCACTTTTTTTTGGTACTGTAACTGTTATAACCCTAATAAACAGATAAAGCAACACGTTCTCACTCCCAACTTGTCAAATACTGCCACTTGGTCAGTGGCCCTCCGCTTCAAAACTCCGCAGATGCCCCTTTCGCGCCATTTCTGGACACACAGGGTTCCACAGTCAAGTTAACAAGAGTATATATGCAACGTCGGGTTAGACTTTCAAAATAAAGCATGCACGGTCAGCGTTGTAAAACTGTTGCAGTTTGGTTAAGTTTAGGCTCAAAAACGACGTCCTTAGGTTTCAAAAAATATTATAAGTTTGTTACGGACCTGATGTAACTCAAGTACAAGAACAAAACGTAGCCTACCTGACGTGACTTCAGTACAATAATGTCCTGTGTTTGTTTGACCCATCCATCCACCTCCCCACCTCCATATACGGACCTGGAGGGCCACTGACCAAGCAGTATAAAGCTACCAAACCTGGAGAAATTTGTGCGACTAGATTTCAAAGTCAGTGTGCAGGTAATTGGGATTTTTACCCTCAAAATCATAAATTAAAAGCATGAAATCATCTACAGTGACTTCTGCCACACCCCTCTCTTTTTCTGTCTCACACACATCCAAGAATTGTCAGTTTGAGCATCGCTTTCTCCAACTGACACTGAGATCCATAAAATGTCTGTTTATATACAGTTTATGCACCATGTGGTTGTATTTGTTTGGAAGATTTTACAGCTTTAGCGTCTTAATGAGTCTTTTGTACTTTCTCAGACACTCTGGCCACAGTTTACACAGGACAGACACACCAAGGATTAAATGGAAATGGAGTAGGGAATAGCATACGTGACAAAATATTCTATACATATAGATCTTCTAGATATATATTTGCATACATATCTAGAACACTTATCCAGCCCTCCAGCCCATTTTGCTTGCTGCTCCAGTGTTGGCATGCAACTTGGCTGTACTGCTCAGAGAGGAGCACTCTGGGAGCTGAGCAGCAGTGGGTCGGCTGCTGGATGAGTGGAGGGGTAAGAGTGAGGGAGGGGGAGGTGGAGGGATGGTGGCAGGAAGGGAGGGAGGGAAGACTAAATAACTAGGGGGCCAGACAGAGGGAAGTGAATTTACAAAAGTCTCACTGCCACTTTGCATCCTGTCCAAACATTCGTCAGGAAATTTTCCATGCAGAGAACTAGAGCCACAATAAAAACAACATAACACAAAAGTATGATATTGAAATTATTTGATCAAAATGTATTAAATATATTCTGAGTAAATATTAAAATAAAAGTTATTTAAAAAAAGAACTAGTTGACACTAATGTGTAAAAATGTAAAGAGAGAAGAAATGCCAAAACAAATCAATAGATATATATTTTCTCACATATCTGTACATATTTGTTTGGTATTTAAAAAAACAAGGTTTTGCTTTATTTCTGACTCAGTTCTCTGACTCTCCGCTTTGGATGCAAGGAGAGACTTCTTTAATTCACTTCAACTGTCAGCACTGCTAACAAGCATAGTAATGGAGAATGATGATGATGATGATGTTGGTGATGATGGTGAGATGAAGGTGCTCACTTGGTTGTCTGCCGAGAGGCGGGGCATGGAGAGGGTCCGCCCATGCCCATCCATTGGGTGATAGGGCTCAGTGTCGGAGTACCCGTCCCGCCCCATCTCCCTCATCTCTACCGTCTGTAAAACACAACGAGAGGGGGGCGTGACCACTGTCTGCTGAGGGGAGGGGACTCTGGCAGGGGGGAGGCGTTTTTGATTAATCGAGGAAGGTGCTAACTGAGGTGGAAGGGACATGAAATACATTCGGTAATGTAATGTATTGAGAAAGTGTATCATGTTCCTTTTTTGTCTTTCTTTTCAATTTCAAGCATTAAAGACAATTCTGTCTTCATTTATGCAACTTATTGTTGCATAAATTAACTGTTGAAACTAGTGCTGTCGTGATATACCTGTATTGATTTTAAAATGAAATATTGATACACAGTAGGTGGCAGTAATGCAACTTAACACTGGCTGCCAGTGTTCCTTTGCCAAAAAGAGACAAAACACAATAAAAGCCAAAGATAAATTTGAATGATATTATTATTTATTTGACTTTTTTTCAAATTTTCTATAGATATCGCAATAATAACATTATCAGGAATTCTTTAGGCCATGATAATCATATAGTGAAAATCTGACATTGTGACAGCCCTAGTTGCAACCTTAATAAATTACTGTTGAGCCTCTGAAACCTTTAGATGAGGTTGGTATTGATAAGAGTAGCCTGAACCAAGACCTCACCATTGGGAAAAGCATCCTCGGAAACATTGGGACCTTTCTGGCATGAACCTGCAAACCCAAGAATCCAAAACTGGGCCAGGAAGATATCTCAAATCTTTTTTTGAAAAGAGTACATGGCACAACTCCAAATCCACATACATCTTTGTACATTAGTCATGGGATTGAAGAGAGAGATGAGGGGCTCGGGAGTAGGGACGGCCCAACAGACAAGTGAAAGTAAGGGGGCAGTGAGGAGGAGAAGGTGTACATCACAAAACAAATGTACCAACTCCAAGCCAGTGACTCAAGAGGAGGTTGAAGAGTGAACAGGGAAAATCAAGGAATAGGAGGATGGTAAGACTAAGAGAATACGGTCGATGTGGACTTCGAGCAGGAAGATGAAGAAAGAGACAGACGGGTCCGCAAAAAGAAAAGAGCTCAAAGAACAGAGAGACACTACAGTCTTGTACGCTGGAGTAACAGCAGCAAAATCCAGCACTTCAAATACAGAAAAGATCAAATTTAATGGAGGTTGCTAAGAACTTGGTGTTTAGGGATGACAGAGTGGAGTAGATTAGATAGTTCTCAATCTTTTCTACAGCAAGGAAACTCAAATAGCACAATTCTGTGAAGAAACTGGGTTTACGTCTGGCATTGTTCTCATGTTTTTTATCATGAAACACATTACGCCCCATGGATTCTGAGTGATCAAATGTCTATCCAACCACCTTTGAGGTCAGATATGAATAATAAAAGATTTGCCTTAAACTTGCTTTAATTTATCTTATTTCAGAGTATTGAGATCTACAACTTTAAATTATTTCACCTTTTATTTAAGGAACTAAGGTAGGTGACTAAAATTCAATTTATGACAATTTAAATGATAAAAATATATATAAAGTAGGGAATATTATATTAATTGGTGTCAATATGTTACAAAAGAATGTGAGGTAATTCAGATAAAAAGAGAACTGTGTTTGCGCCTCCAGTTGTAGATCATTGAAAGGTAGAGATCGTTGTTTTACTTAAATACATTTTTGTCAGGTTTTATGACTGTGTGATAAGTGTGATGCCGTAGAGATGTCTTCAATATATGCATTGCAACCGCAGTAATCCTGAGGAATGTTTCCCACCAGCATCGTGAATAGGACATGTGTGTTTGTGCTCATCATACCTGCGGGTTGTGACGGTTGTCATGGAGATCGTCGGGGTAGGGTCTGTCGGGGCTCCAGTTACCCGTATTTTGGAACATTTTCTGGGCTTTGGCCGTCACCCACGACTGGCTCTCAGTCATGCCACCCTCGGGAGGTCTGGCACCCGCACATACACACAAGTCAGGGGATTACAAATCAGGGAGGTCTTCGACTGAGGAAATTCACAGTAGTGATACATCTTTGACCAATGTTTTCTTGAGACAGACGACTTTTCTTGATACAGATGACCTTTGCTATGCCAAAGGATGTCTTAAAATCTAGTGTTAATTGAAAATGAAAGCAGATATAATGGTGAAACCAGAGATGACATTTCATTTTTTTAGGTAAAGCCTACTAATTTATAGCTTATTTCAATTAAACAAATAATTCTACACTAACATTTGGCCTCCAGGATGGTGCCAAAAGAAATAAATAATAACCTAAATGTACCCTAAATAATAAACGCGTATTATCTGTACAGTACCCGTCTCATGACATGTCAAAACATTGTGACAACTGCATTTGACTAAACTTTCATCAGTCTCCCCTGTACTTTGTAACCCCTGCAAAGATAATATTAGGATGCTAACACGTTAAGTTTAGCATTACAAATGCTAGCATGCTACAGTATGTTGCTACAGACCACATGACCTCACCAACCCGCAAGACAAAAGTCAAAAACTGTCTTAAAATTTCTTCTGTGGCTAAGACTAAGACTAAGACTGGGACAACAGAATTTACTTAGTAACATACACACTTGCTTTTGCACTCTTTCATACACACATACACACACACACACACACACACACACACACGCACACACAGATTTGTTCATTTCTAAACCATTACAACTATGCCAATTTGGCTCAATTTCACACTGATAAACAATACTTGTACAATTTCACATTTTTAAAAAAAAATTTTGCCCACGTAATTCTCACACAAAGGCAGAGTAGGCTGTTGGAAACAGAAAAGCACACACACACACAAACACACACACACACACACTCCGACACATAGCAAGGGGAAGAAACAATTAAAAAAACACGGTCAAAGAAGTCCAAAGCCAAGGAAGTTAGATAAAGAAGATACTGTACTATTGTATTGTATTGTATATATGCGAGAACCTTTAGTTCACTCAACTTTTCATTCAGATGTGAAGTTAAATTGTATGTATTTGTTTTCACAACAAACATTTTACTATAATTTCAATTTAAATATGTCTTGAACCTAAAAGTTACACCTCCTGATTATATTTCTAAAACAACCAGTACTGAATTGAAGTGGAGGTTGAGTTGGTGCAAGTCAAGTTATTTTCCTGATGTATTATGTAACATTTATAAAACATTGCTCTTGAAAAGAAGCAAGATGCCCCCAAATTATGTGTGCATATAGTGCATATACTATATATTTTGAATGCATAGATAACTAAAACATGTATGTGTGTGGGAAAGTATATACATATTTGCTGCTGCCTCATGCCTTTAAATGTGCCACATAAAGGTTCCTGCCCATGGCCAGTCTACTCACATGCTGTTGAGGTTGTCCGGCTGGGTGTTGGGGAGGCCGTTCAGGCCTTGGCCCCCCTGGCCGTCTGTGCCCCCTCCCTCAGAGGGCGGCTCCATGCGCTGAAACATTAATGGCGTTCGGTTCTGTGTGAGATACACGACATGGCCTGCAGGCTGGCATCAGGCACACTCAGGGGGCAGACACAGGACACAAACACAGGATGCACTCGCAGCATGCACCCACACGGGGGCGCCATCGGCAAGCACATGGCTGTGGGTATCCAAGGTAAAGTTCCCTGCCAGACTACTGATCTGGGATCTGCTAAGCACACTGAACAAGTGTTTAAAGGAACACTGCTAGCTTTAAGATTATTTTTCCTTTATGTTAGTTTGGGTTGGTGTTCAGCAAGGAAAAGCTGATCTCAGATCTGTGTCAGAGGGAAACTTTTACCTTAGGCATTTGAGGTAAGATTGCTCTTAAATCACAGGTCTTGGACCAGATTACTACATTCATGAAACACATCATCAAAAAAGACATTTTACTCAAAAATCATTATTTGGCAATCTGTGTGATCCATCTGCCAATATTTTTTGAGTAATATGCCGTTTTGTGGGTAAACATCTGATCCTGAACTAGCAAATTCTGCTTCCATCAGGTCAGAGGTGAGTCAGGTTCCCTCCCAGGAGATCCTGGGTAATGGAGTCCTCTCAGGAGTGGCGACGGCTCATGACTGCTACAGCCTGTATCATGTCCCACCACAGCCTGGAAGCTAAAGGCTGAATGCTAAATGAGTGCAGATGGTTCAAGGCCTGTTCAGAAACAGATACACGTCCAAACCTCCTCTGACACATCAGGCTGATTTGCTGGACAGGAAGCTTGTCTTTCTACAATATACATGAAAAATGAAAAAGATACTTAAAGTTTTATCAGTCAAACAGATCTTTAGAAAGTTACTTGGTCATAAAGGTGGTAATAGAGGCTTTTCAGTTGCTTCCTAAATCTCTAATAACAAATGTATGTATATTGACGTCATGGGGGATTGGACTGTTGGGATGTCGGTGTAGATATTCTCATTAGGCCAAAGGTATTAAGCAAGTGTGTTGATGTGGATGATTTATTAACAAATCGTTGTTAGCCCAATCTGTGCTCAATTGAACTACATTGTCGTTTCAGGGGAGTTGGCTTAAGCTAGAATTATATTTCTGCAGTAGATCTACGCAGTGCAACTACGTTTTGTTGCCTTGTGCATTCAAGAAGCTGATCTGTGATCCAGCTTCCTGTAGTTAAGCATTTAAAAATATTATTTAAAAAAAGATCAGAAATTCATCATGACTGTGGACTTTGTTGAAGCCTCCAAGTTGCTTGTTCAGACATTTAGTTAGCGATCAGCAATTCACACTATTAGGGAGCTGTAGATTAGGATTGAAAGCCAACAGAAAGCCTATTTCCTCCTTTGAATATTTGTGACATAAATAATCAGACAGAGAAGCACAGCTTCAGAAAATGTAGATTCTGTCAGAGGTTTGTCTAATCCTGTCCAGACATCATCTCCTGTGCCACGGAGGTAAATGACTCAAGTTCGTCTCTGGACAGTCTTGTTTGCCACTGGTCACAGGAACCTCCACCCAACATCCCATCAACCACCACAGCAGACAGACAGGCAAACAGACAGCTTCATGAACACACAGACTGGAGAGAATGGGTCTTGGTTAGAGCAACTTGGTGACAATCGACCTGGATTGACCAAACAGCGAGAGCTTGATAAGTCAAGGTCTCATCTCTTCCTGGAAGGATAAAGGGAACGCATCAGAACGACAGAGACGACATGGAAGACAGGAACGGGGGATTACAGACAACTGACGCCAAAACAGCGTGAAGAAACAGGAAAATGCATGAACAGAGACAGCAGACAAAGAGGAAACAACATAATATTTCAGACACAACAACAGCGCAACAAACACTGGAGAGGACAGGTGGTATGCGACGAGGTGCGAGGAGTACACAGAAGGATGAGGAACGGTGAAGGAGAGCACATCAAATGAGTAAATTAAAGAAAAAATCCACCCCTTCACTTACTGTTACTGAGACCAGGAGTTATTTTGTAATTTCCTGTGAGTGGTGGTCTTTAAACCATTTTCAGCATATTCTCACAATTTTCTCCTGGCACTTTTTCTGCAGCCTCTTTTACTGATCTCCATAATTCTTACTAAATACTTTTGGGCAATGACTACAATTCTGTTGTTTTAATTTCAGTCTTTGCTTCCACAATCTGGCTTTCTCCATTTTCTGCTATGATACCATGAGACGTTGCTATATAATATTCACATGTGTGATGCAAAGGAGGACTAGCATCCTCATGTTTATTATTATGTTATTGCAATAAGGACTTTATAGTAATTATAACTAAACCTATATTATAAAATGTGCATGTTTTATTATAATATATAGATATATTTGTTACCATTATTGTTTGAATCATACACATAAATACTAAATATCTAACTAATTTGTGAACACTGGGGTGTGTCTGTGATCCCAACCACAGATACATTTGAGTTTTCCCTGTATGATTGCTGAGGTCCAGGATGTTACACTTGATATTTTTTGTTTTTGGGTGGATTCTTCCTTCAAAGTGATATAGCATTATTAAAAGAAAAGGCCACTGCGGAAGACAAGAAGAATGAAGTGAGATACTGCATAGGTGGCAAACTGACAGACACACAGACTGGTTAAAGTCTTGTGTACTGCTGATGTTGAGAGAGTCTGTGTGCACCTGTCCATTCAGTCCAATGGGATGGCTGCATTCAGGAACATACCAACACATACTGTCTTTGCAGTTTGAAAGAAAAAAGAATAACATACTCTCCATCCACCAATGCACTCCATTCTGAGAAATGGAAAACCCACCTCACGAAATATGTGTCAGTCAATATGGACGAGGCTGCCCCCATTCCATGAGAAAATTTGGACTCTTTTTATGTCATGTAAAATTTGGGATCAAGTGCTGAACCAACTGGATGACTTGCTAGAGCGAACAGAGGTATTACATGAGTGGAGAGATGTTTCAACACGTCCAAAGTGCGGACTGAAAATACAGAGACAGCGGAAGCGAGTGCATCTCAAAGGCATTCATCGACAGGAGGGAAAGAGCACTGACAGGAAACAAAAGGTAAGGCCATGTGGTATCATCATCATCATCATTGTTCAGAACATTACCAACAACGAAAACCATAGTTGTTAATTGGAAAACCTTTCACCTAATCCTCCTCACCACCTTCAAACAGCCCACGGTGAAAAGAAAACTTGAAGCAGCTGGAAGGGGAAAGGTTGATAACTAGCTTGAAAGTATAACAGCTAGATACCTCTGTTAGCAAGCATTGTAAATGGAATAAGGCTGACCAAGGGAGCAACACGGTGCTAGAAAAAAGACGCAGACTTTCAGGTAGCATGCTAATAAAGGGTACAGCACAGGCTGAGAGGGAGGTAGGAGTTTTGTTTGGAAGTGTAGCTGGGAGTTTATATAGGATTTAAATGTATAAGACATAGTTCTTATGCTTTTAAATCCATATTTGACAGGCAAAGTTCAGTCCAAAGGCTAGAAGCAGTATCGAAAAAGAGGGCCAGGAGGAGGAAAAACCAAAAAAGGAAAAGGAAATAGGGATCTTTTTTTGTTCGGGGAATTTCTCTGGGAGGGAGTCTACCTGTTCCTCTCGCAGGGCCTGCAGCTTTTTCGTCTTGCTCTGCCGGTAGTACTCCATGATCATCATGGCAGCGTAGATTTTGCCCACCGTCAAGTCTGTGGCTGCTGAAAAAATGACAAGTTACCCTGCAAGATTAGACCCGAGTGGGATGGGACCCTGAGCCGTGGGGGGAATGGGAGTGGGGGACGAGACACACACATTGAATCACAAACCACAGAGAAATTCACAATAGCATGCAAATTACACCAACAACTGGGACAATTCTGTTTCATGTCAATCCATGGACAGATCTGGGCTTCATAACCAAGAATTATATCTAAATGTTTACTTCTCAGTTTGATTTCCAACTTCAGCTGACCGAGGTAAGTTCACTTACAATATTGGGTCAGTGGTGACCAATAATTGTGAGCAAACAAACACTGTGTTGGAGAAGCGAAAAATCTAAAAAAGTGTTTTAATGTAATTACCTCTTCCTCACGCACAGAGGTAAATCTACGTAAATTTAAGTCCAATAAAGTAAGCTTCCATCTCACACACAATCTCCCAGTCCTCCATGTTACTGTAAGTTTCATTATACCATGTATGCAAACATACTTACTTTCATGCTTGCGTGCAACCATGGAGCAAGACAACCTCATTCTCATTGGCTAAGCTCATTTACAGCATTGATGGTACTATATCATTCTGATTTTCATGCCTAAAAATCTAAAGCTAATGATATTATGTACACCTGTATGTATAATAAAGCAAGGCAAAGAGGTAAGGGACATGGTCTGTTGGTTTGCTGAGCACTGTAAGTGCGGCAGGCAGATTGGTTCCAAGAAAATATGGAAATTACCAAATTTGGGAGCTGTGATGAGCATTTAAACAAAAAATACTCATCAGAACAGACACTAATTTGCTTTTTTGTTGTCTTGAAGGAAAATTGATACCCAATGTAACAACATTCGCTGTGAAGCCTCAACTGAAACAGAGCTGAGCTCACTTGGTGGTGTACAACAGACAAATACAATATTACAACACTGTACAATTATTAACACAACAAAGCCAATAGTCTTTTCACAGGCAGATGCTGTACCTATACATTGTGACATTCTTTCATTATTTTGCTTAAATATATTTCACTTTTAGACATTATACTAAGGCTGAGGACTAGGTAGCCACCTCACTAAGAAACCCTTTGACACCTCCAACAAGAGATCCCTGGAAAACAGGAGCTCAATTTTTTTCTAAAAACTCTGGACATGTATCCCCAGAGTTTGGATGGAAAACATAGACATTTAAAATCAGAAAAATACTGAGCTTTGTTTTGGTTGTCAAAAAACTTTCTCACTGAATGAGTGGTGCCCTTTTCAAAGTGGCATGGCTACAAGTCTTGCAGCATCAAAACTGATGTTAACGTGTGATAAGATATGACCACACATATCTTATTTTCTTATTATATCATGGGGCAATAAGACATGACAATGCATATCTTTTACCTTAAGAGTTACCATGCGTTAAGGCAAACAACTTGCAGGTATGCTAAACATGCATCATTACACTAGCACTATAATTTAAATAATCTTCTAAACAGATGAAAACCTGAAAACAGTCATTCATCACAATCATTTTATATGAATGTCTAGATCTATTTTACTAGTTTATTTGCTGTTCAATTCTTCCTGTAGTGAAAAGACTTCTATAGAGGATCTTCTATAGCAGGCACCCCCTGATTCCAGGACTGACTGAATGTGTGGAAAGATCAGCAGTGCAGGTGTGTGCGCTACTGTATCCTATGTGTCTGTGTACACAAATGTGCTAGTGTGCCTGCTGTACATTTGTGGTGTGGTGCATTCCTGTGTGGCATGTTTATCTGAACACAAATAATGTATGAACTACTTGAGCCAATTAGTTACAAGATGTATTGTCCATCTGAACTTGAAAACTATCTATCACTATCTGACCATTGGTGGAAAGATCTGTTTAGCAAGACTCCATCCATAAAAAAGTTTTTAATATTTTATTAAATCTGGGCTAGCAGTGTAAACAGGTGGTATAGGGACCACATTCCCAACCACCATTGCAGAACCCCCTGTTCAATACCCAGTAGTGGTACTGTCAGTCACAGGTTGTCTTTTGTTATAGTGATTGGTTGCCAAACATCAAAAAGGTGGGTCTTACCACAACACTAGTGAGCATGATGGACAATGATGACTGACCTATTTTTGTTAGTTGTTTGCGTCTATTCGTCAGCCTAAATGAACTGAAACTGACGGCAAGCTCAGTGCAAAGTTGGCGAAGTAAGAAGATGCAGAGCCCGGCTGCCAACCATGTGCTGTGCAATGATGCACGGACGAGGTAAGCACCTGTGGGAGGAGAGCTGAGCTCACCAGGGTTCATACAGGCCTGCAACCTTTCTTGTTGTTGGTAACTAGGGCATTCATTATATGTTGTTGCCTGTTAGTGGCTAGTATAGCCTCTAGGCTTAGCGGTAATTACAACAAGTCATTTAACCAGCTGTGCTGCAACAGTACTTCTGCCTTAGACAGGCCCTCCAACAAACACAAATGACTGTGTTAATGGGTGGGAAGCCAGTGAGGGGTCATGTCACTGTCACTACACTAGTAACTCCTATTTTTTACTTGGGGCGATATTGGTGTTGGTGTATGTACTGTATGTATGTTTGTGTATGCATGTACAGCATGTGTGTTTCTGCTGTAGTAGCCTGATCAGGAGATGCGAAGCAGTGAATGACACTGGCTGGTGGAAGCTGTCCTCTTGGTGAGTTGGTGATCGGACACACACACACACCACTATGCTCTGTTTTCCTGCGACTTACCCTTGTGCGGTGTAACCAGCAGGTCCAGTGTCTTCTGTGATAAGTTTGGCCAAATAGCCATCATCTCCTTTCTCAGCTCTGCATCCATCTGGTGCTTGTCTGCACCGCCTGGGTAGCCCCGCAACCCAGAGTGCCCACACACACATGCACACACACACGCATCAAACATTTGTACACACAGACAGCACAAAAGCATACGTCCAAGTATATGCAAACACCCCACACACATTAACACAGGGCAAAGGAGGTACAGACCAAAAGGCCAAAAGAAATATATTTAGCCATTCACGCGTGTACACATTCACCCAAAACAAGAAAGTAATTTGTTAGTGTCAGAGTTTAGTCGCATTTGCTACAATAATCTAGGGCATTCTTGTTGAAGAGAAACACACAGAAATTGAGAGGTGAAAAGTCATACACATGAATTACCCAAGAATACCCAATAATGTCAGACAGGAAAGTAACTGAGATAAACAGTAAAGGGATGATAGTACTTTAGGGTCGTACCCTTGGCAATCTTTATATCCAGGGCTGTCCTGATCAGAGCCATGAGGGTTGAGTTAAAATGCACCGTGTTGTCATCCGCAACCGGCAGATCCATGCGCAGCAGCCTCTGTGGAGAGCCAGTCAGGATGAGAGGATGAGAAATGTATGTGTCCTTGCTAAAGTGTGCTGTGCCTGAACCTCTGGGAAGGGGAGGGGGTGAGGGGTGAAGTGTGCTGTGCCTGAACCTCTGGGAAGGGGAGGGGGTGAGGGGTTGGGGGGCGGGGGTTGAGAGAGCTCCATAGACAACAGCCAATTAGAGCTGGACTGGATTTAGTCCAGGTTTTACCTAATGTTCCCTGAGACGGATCAAAGTTAAGGCAAGGAAGAATAGGTGTCACTATAATTCTTTTAGATACAGATCTGATCAGTGTATCCTAATAAGTCAAGTCAGTGAATTTCAAATTGAGGGCATGAGTCCTCTGATAAGTGTGTGCTATATTAAATGACTGTTGAGTGTGCATGTGTTAAGTCTGCTGCACATTTTATCAGTGCATGCATTTGCAAGTGCAAGGGCATTTGCTTGAGGACAGAAACTTGACTGGGTGAGTCCCTGCGTCTCCTGTTTTTCCAATGATACTCTACGAGACAGCACAGCTATCCAATGAGGGCCATCTGCTGCTAAGCAACTGTGAGAGCCGAGAACCACAAGGAAGAACAATCGGAGCCAAAATGGCCTCCGACCCAACCTGTGCCCATGTTCCCTAAATGTGTGAATGCATTGGCGCATTTACACATCTCTGTTGTTACACACATATAGGTATAAATATATAACAGTACACATACACCAAACCCCCACCCCCCTTCAACCCCAACATCCCTCCCTGCCCACTTACACACAATTATTTGCACAGACTGCAATTAAGAGTACTTAATTGGAGTCCTTTGGAGACAAAATAGGTTGACTGGAGAACAATAACAGTATCACTGGAATAATTCTGCAATTTTTCAGGAGACTGCAGTTGTTTTATTTAACTGAGGCATCTTCTATAGAGCTCCCCCTACCTGTAAGGAGGTTCCCTGTCTTTACATGTCTATACCAGGTAAAACCAATGGAGAAACCTGTGGATAGAACGAAACAAGCTGGGCCAGCTGGGGCCGCTTGCCGTTCCTATCCCAACCAGTTGGCATCCATCGGATTTACCTACGAACATGAGCGTTGGGCACTAACGATGGCAAGCACGGCAGTACAATGGCGGTGGGGTTGTGTACGTGCTCGTGTGTTCCTGAGTGTGTGCGAGTGTCGGGCATGCCCAAAGCCAAGTGTTCGGCAGGTGGAGGGCATCGGCCAACATCCACAGCGCTCGGCAGGCAGCAGGCAGGCTCGATGTCGCCCATAGCCATGCGACAGAGAGTGCGAGGATTGCATGCAACACCACAAAACACTCCCCCTAGAAAAAACCCGGACACACAGAGCATGCAACATGCCTTAACTTCACTCCCATAATCTAAGCCCCAACTCTTCCCAAGTACCCAGCCCACTACCCCCCAAATTCCCTCAAAACCCACTTTCACAATACAAGCAGCCGTGCATCCGCGCAAAGAGAGTATCCTCAATCCAACTGGATTGATCCTACTGATTGACAGATTCATTTCATATCTTTTTTTCGCTCTGTACATTTTTACATGAATGGTTCCCTTTATCAAAGTCAAATTGAACAGCGATGGAAGATATTCATATCAAGATCTCTCTCAATGCCAAACGGGTGCAGTGTCTTAAGGGGTTGTCAGAGTTAGAGAGGATTAGAGTTGTGGCATTCCCTGAAAGAAGAAAAAAAAATCATAGAGAAGATCAAAAAGAGATGATTGACGTTGTTTCTGTTTTTGTTTTGGACCAACCAGACTTCATAATAGTAGTAGTGTAGGATAAGGGGATGGGGGTCTATCAAAGGGGACACATGATAGGGGCAGCAGTTAGTTGAGTTAAACTAGGCGACTCTAAGCTTGGTTATGAGATGTAGTTACAGATAAAAAGGGAAGGGCGAGAATGAGGAGGGAGAGGAGGATCGTGAAAACACTGAAAGAGAACGAGGGTCAATTGGAATTAACAGAGAGAGGAACTGAGTGTGTGTGTGTGTGTAGATAGAAAAGAAAGAAAAGAGAGAGGCTCAAAATTACAGAACAAGACAAGAGATAAAGACGAGGACTAAAAACAACACTGACATAAGTTTACTGAGAAGAGGTCAGTTCAAAAAACAAGTTGTTGTAACGATACACATTTATCAAAACTACTTTTTCCAGTAAGTGTGAGGCCTAGTGTCCACTAAAGGGAAGATCAAGATCTTTGCCTCAGCATTAAGATGATCAGTATCAAGATGTCTAACCTTCCCCTCTCTGTTCTGAAAAAAAAAAATCATGAGGACTTTCTGATCTTAAAAGGTCCTTTTATGGACCTTTTCTGTGAAACTGTATCAATGAATACTGGAAGGCTTTGATGGCTGAAGTATGTGATGGGGGCCACTGCCAATACAGGTTGACATTCTGGAGAAAAGGAAGGAGGAACAGAAAGGAGAGGCAAGGTAGAGACAGAGTGGCATTAGGTGGATAGAGGGATGCTATGAAGGAATGAAGATGGATGCTGATTGCTGACGGACAAGTGGACGCAGAAGAAGGACAGAAGAATGACAGAGAGAGAAAGCTGTCAGGTAGGAAAGAAGAGAGAACATGTGAGTAAAAGATAAGACAAAGCAGTGAAGAGGAGAGAAAAACAGTAGAAAAAGGAAGAAAGTAGAAAAGAAGAAATAAAAAGACAATAGTTAGAGAAGGAGAGACAGAGGTGAATGGGGTACTGACACCCAGATTCAATCTAAGTCAACCATTTCTCACCACACATAATGAGTATTATGTGGTAGAATATTTTTACTTTGTCAAAGTGAGGTTGGTTAGAATATTATGCAGATAACATACTTGCAAGTTAGGCGAGTAAGGAGAGTGACTTCTTTAGTAGGACTTGGTATCAAACATAATACTCTTTTGGTACTAACCAAAATCTGTCCATAGCCCCAAGCATCAAAAACTGTCAAGGACTGCAACCTGGAAATCGATGTAATTAAATAATATATATATTATTTAATTATTTATCTATTTATTTATTTTACTTAAATAACTTTTGTATCAATTAGCTTGAGTACATTAGCTTTTACAGCTGATGCACACACATTTGGTAATGAAGATATTTGCTTTGTGGTGCTTCTTTTCAAAGCTTATTGGCACCACAAACATGATCAGCAAAATTAAGGGAACTTTCTGCTGAAACACCTAAGGCCCCAAATCATCTTTTCAGTACATGGTTGGTGAATCTGGATGCCAATAAGAAAGAGAAGATCGACAGAGTAGGACTCTACTGTAGTGGAGAGAAAGCGTGAAGAACAAGACAAAGAGACAGCGGATGCTGAAAAACTCGACCCAAATCTTTACCCTAGTGGTCTGAGGCACAAAGAGAAGCCAAAGACACTGAAGTTTCCTTGGGTGTCAAAAAAGTATCTTGAAAAAAGACAAAAAACTAGAAGGGCCAGAACTGTGTGTGTGTGTGTGTGTGTGTGTGTGTGTGTGGTATTGTGGGTATGTGTATGTGTGCACTATAGTGCCATCCACAGGAATAAGAGACGCAGAGGACTGAAGACAGAAACCCTTGCCGGTCCTTCTGTACCCGCATCGTAAGCAAATATTTGCACTGTGTAAATACAACCTGGTTAAAATAATCTCACGTTAGATGTTGTATGTTGGCCTCTACACTAGAAATATTTATATGAACAAATTATTTATGTTTTTGGTGAAACAATGGCTTGTGTAAACTATATTTTTATTTTAGCATACATAATTCCATATATATGCTCACATCAGTAATTACCACAAGCAATTGGTTATCCTGGGGTCCTTTAAAGAATGTTATTTTTAAAATGTAGTAGTAAATAATAATACCTATACCACATAATGAGAAAAAGTGTCCCAATAAAGTTATATTTATACTTTTTGTATTATAGTTTTGCCTTAAATCTTTAGTTTATGCAAAAAATATTGAATGGTTGAACAAAACAGGCTGTAGAGATTTTTTTAAGAATTCTTTTTTAAGATCATGTACTTATACTGCAATATGCAGTATGGTAAAATATGCAAACATCAATTTAAAAACTATCAAAGGAAGTTTTCTTACTTTCTAAGTTCCTTCGTTTGTTATGGAAAAGGAGAAATTCTTTGTCAGATCTGTGCTCTGTCTTTGGTTTTCTGACTGGATTGTGGGTGTGTGTTTGTGCATGCGTCCGTGCAGATTGCAGAAGGACTAGCAAAGCCTCCTCCATTCCCTTACTCCTGCGGCCTGACGGGAGGAAATAAAAGAAAGAGGATTGACTACCACTCCACTATCACTTCACTTCACTGCACGACAAAAGCCCATCCCTCCATCCCCGCGGTCGGAGAGAGAGGAGAGAGGACAGCGCTCACCACCACCACAACCACCACTAACAGACAATGAGGAGAACATCGCTGGGAGGAGGGAGGGAGGGAAGGAGGTTGGTGGAGGAGAGGAGGAGAAGGAGGAAAGGGAGTGGGGGACAGAGAGAAGAGGTTCTCCTCCCCAGCGATGGGGAGGTTTAAGGACGGAGATGGGAGGGGAAAGAGTAGGGAAGAAAGAAATGATGGGAGAAGGGAGGGACAGAAGGAGGTGGGTTGGTGGTTGAGGGGGGTGGAGGGGTAAGGTGGGGGGCGAGTCTACCTTATAGGCGACCCGGGCGGGACACCTCTTCCCGAGGCCTAGCGGCGGACACATGTGTCTTAGCATCTGATACATGTCTGTGTAAGTGATCCGGCCGCTGGGGTGGCCACAAACACACACACACACACACACACACACACATCACACACGCACATGCATTCAAACATCCGCACATACACACACACACAACAGACAGAACAAACGTAGACGGACGACGTAAAAACGAAAAAAGAAAAACAGCGAGGGATAGGGAGAGGGGAGGACACACAGAGGTGTGTTTGGAGGAGGAGACATGAGGAGAAAAAAGAAAGAAACCAACAAAGGAAAGGAAGAGGGAGGGAAACAAATACACAGAGGTTATTGTTTTGATCGTTGTGGATATGTGGTTGCTGTGGTGAGAGAAAGAGAGAAAGAAAGAGAAAGAGAGAGAACGAGGGGGTGTGTTACGTGGCTTCTAGTCTGGTATATCATAAAGTAAGGTAGAGGAGAGGAAGGAAGGGAGGGAGAAAGGTTGGGGAAGGAGAGGAGGGTTGAAGGAGGAGGTGTTATTTAGTTTAGTTAGTTGTTGTTGAGATACCGTTCTATGCGAGGTGAAAAGGGGCTTTGGGATTTTTAGGTCTTTGCCCTCTTTCGCCGCTCGGATAGAACTGGCAGCGGGGCTTCTAGCAGGCAAAGAAAAGCACCGCTGCAGAGATCGGAGTGAGTCACAATGACAAGTCAATGCAGTCTGTCACTGAGGCTGCGTGTCCACCAGGAACCTCTGCCCACAGCTGCGACTCCAGGTGTTCATGGGAGACCTCCCTGATGATGACAGGAAGGGTTGGGATGCCCCAACAGTGCAGGTCTTGGCTTTTAGAAGGTCAGTTCACCTTAACCCAAAAAAATGTTTTGTCACTTACTTCTTGTGGTTATTCGCTATGCAGATAGTTTAGGCTTAAGTGGCCAGGGTTTGAGATGTCTGTCTCCACTTCAAATACAATGGAGGAATGAATGAAATATAGCTTATGGTGCTCACAGCACTGAAACAGTGTCCCAGTCCGTAGACCTCACTGTGAACAGATTCAGTGGGACTAGCGACTTTAATCATACAAGCGCAACAACAGGTGTGTGGGGATTAATGCACTCAGCCGGTCACATTATTGGTCTCACAGCTCTGACAACAAGTGAAGTACGACCAATAGCACAAAAAACGCTTTTTGAGAAAATCGTATTGTTGCCTGGATGTTATCTATGTGGTTCTAGATAACTCACTTTAGTTGTTTTATTACCTCCCAGGTCCTGAGTCTCCTATGATCTATCATCTCCTCATTTGATTGTAAATAACTGCAATACATATATAATATATAAATACTACTATATAAATGTATTCAATATATAAATATTAATACTCTTAAGAAGGCACTCGACTACTCTCAAATAAAGCAAATGTGGGTACTGGAACAGACACAATGTCTCAAAGCCTCAGCATATACAGCTGAAACCATTTGCATGGTTATATATCACCAGGGGTAAGTTGTAAAATATGTTTTTTATTGTTTTTTCTTATGATTTAGTTGAACTGATCTTTTAACCATTTCTAAGCCAAAGACTGCAGCACCTTAAAAACCATCTTGACAGTCATAAAGCAAACGCAGAAGACCGACGATTCTTCCCACGAGCATCTGTCGACACAGGAAGTTATTAAGAGGGACCTGGTGGACACAAGACCTTTTTGAAGTCCAGAGTCCCTGCCCCAAACCACACACACACCCTGCCCCTTTCCTTCTTTCCCCATACACCAGAGCCACAAACAGAGCAGGTTTGGCCATATCATTGTAGTATTTCAGTGAATATAAACTGTTACCATAAGGCCTGTTACATGCTCCACTCAAGGTGTGCCAACACAAGCATGTGGGAAACACAAGCCCTCTGCTTACATAACAAAGGCACACAGGGGAAGTGATGTCAATGCGATCCGAGACTGGAGGAATGGTTTTTTGTACACAAGAGTACCGTGAGAAGAAGATGTAAGCTATGGTAGATCCCCGTGAGTTAAAGATTTAAGTTTTTTATATTTAAATTTGTTTTTACAGAAAATAACTTCCTCACTGGTAGTTCAGCATGATACTGCTGCAAGATTTAGTGATGTGTCACAAGTTGGACATAGTATATTGTAAAGGGCACTGTGTGTATTACCCTGTGTATTGTTGTGTGCACTCTTTAAGAAGAGCTTGTAACAGGCCTAACAACTGTTTTTAATACCTTGAATGCTTAAAGCCACTGTGTGTAGGATTTCTGGATGTCAGTGGTAATATTAAAAAAAGACATAATAAAATATCTACACATAGTGGCTTTAAAACCTTTTTACCTTCAAAAAAATAAACATTACAGAATGCTTAGCACAGTGGTTCACAAACATGTGCCATGGAGGCAGAAAAAGCTGCAGTTTGTCATTCCAATCAATCACCACGGGTGCTGATATCAGCTGCTTTATTTGGCGTTAGCTGTGTGAGTGACTATATCAAAGCCTGCAGACTACGGAGCCTTGATGACACATGGCGGGAAAACACTGGCCGAGCTACCAGCTATGAGAGTATTCAGACCAAGCCCTCTCTGCATACGTCTCTGTGCTAAAGTAACCCTACGTCCTTCACCCAAACCCCAACTCAAACAAGAACAATGCACATTGCTCGACCATTTTCTGCCCAGGCAAAATTAGACAGCAAGCATAAATCAAAGACAATGGCTGACTGGAGTCTAGACTCTAGTGTTTACATAATACTGAATTAAAAGTGAACACATCAGTGTCATTTTCCCAGCGTTCAGTCAGAAGACAATAGCGAGTGCAGTGCACCACCTCATGCTTCACACACCGCTCTTGGTGTGTGCGTGTGTGTGAGTGTGTACAAGAGTGTGTGTGTGCATTTCTGCATTGTCCCAAACATTCTCATTGTCATGTCAGAATGCATATACAACAGAAACCCCCCCCAAAAAAACAATGATTCAATGGTGAAATGAGATTAAAACAACGTAATAATGCAAACCCAAACAGAAAAATCAAACCAAATGAAATAAAAAGTTGAAGTAGGAAAGAATTTGTTTTAAAAGTGATAAAGAGCGACATTCATTCCAGTCTCTTAAAGGCGAGCAGGTTGCGTTTAAGTTTGTGCTTTAGGGGTTTGGTCCAAACCTTGCAGGCCACCCTATGTGGGCATTTCTTGCCAAGGCCCAGGGGAGGGGAGATAACTCGCAATAAACTGTACATATCCTTATAATGTATGCGCCCGCTGCAAGAAAAATACAAGGAGGGGAGGTTAGGTGAGGGAACACACAGAATACAGAGAGAGAGATAAAGAAATAAAGAGAGTGGAGAAAAAGAGGAGATAAGATGAAGAGGAGAGAGCATTTATTTACACTGAGAAAAAGAGGTGTAAGACACCTTCCTCTCATGCATGCCCACACACACTCATTACAGAGGGGGACAAGAGGAAGAGGAGAGGGTTACATTCATCTCAACTGTGCACAAATTGTGCAATTTGAGAAACAAGGTAGAAAAGTTCAGAGAGAAAGACAAGGAGAAAGCTGGATAACTCTTTGCTCTGACATGCCAGCTTTAACTGACCCACTTTTAACATCATCTATGATGTAGATCATCACTTGATGAAGATCCTGTATCATCATAACACTTTTTGGATGAGATCATGACACCAGTCTTTGCCCCGTTTTGGGACGGGAGAGAAAGTCAGGGGTTAAGAGTAATTTTACCTTCAGCATACGACTATCCAAATGTGTGTAGACACATCTAAAGTGTAATGTTGCTAACTTAGTTTTACGTTACACATGAGCACTGTGTGTTTGTGTCACCTTGTTTTTGCTGCTTGACGTGTGTATTTCTGCATTTGTATTTGTATGACTTCTACAGCGTGTGTGTATGAGTGTGTGTGTGTGCCACTCACCAGGCAGCAGGATCGTACTCGGCCCATATCCTTACATACTCGTCCAGGTGATGTGGCCCCAGGATAGAGGAGTCTCTGGTCAGGTACTCAAAGTTGTCCATGATGACGGCCACAAACAGATTCAGCATCTGGATAAAGGACGAGTTTGGCTCAATGAAACACGTCAGACACACGTGTTGTTGGCTACACAACGCAGTAGCAAACTTTTTTAGCCATCTCGGAAAACGGTATCCAGGATTAAATAATAAATCCACCCTTTGAACGCTATGAAGTAACATCAGGAAAGGAGGGATGTTTGAGAAATATATATAATCTAAAAAAATCTGTTTTATATAGTTTTATTTCAAAAAGAAGTAATTGGTTTTAATATTAAAAATACACATAAATGTATGTTTTTATTTATGTAACTGGTTAAAGGGACATTCTGTGTATTTTTCTCACCAGGAAAGAGCAGAGGAAGATGAAGGAGACAAAGTAGGTGTAGGCGAAGGTGCTGCCACATTCAGGTTCTGTGTTCCCTGAGGCCGGGTCGCATTCTTTACCACCCAGGCAAGCCAACATGATCTCATGCCACGCCTCGCCCGTAGCGCTCCTGCATGAGGGGAAACACACAGCAAAACATGAAAGAGTGAGCACAAACCTAAGAGAGACAGTAATGTTCAAGAGGCATCAGTGGTCAGCATCAACTCATATTAAGAGAGTATGTTGCTATGGAGCCGATCTGGGATTTGACTTTGTTTCCATGATATTAAACATGTATACACAATATATATATATTTGGTAAATCACATTAATCTAAATATGATCACCCTTCAGTTACAGTGGCAGTGAATAGGAAAGTGGCAGTGTGTGATGGCACCTAATTAAGGGTTGCTGCTGGAAAACTACTAATTCTGTGGCTTGATTTTTACATTTACAAGACTCACCTGAAGAGCAGCATGAGGGCCATAATGAAGGTTCTGAAGTTATTGTGCTCGTTGATGGCACTCTCTCCCTCCTCATCTAGTGCCAGATTCCCAAACAACTACAGACACAAACAGTGGAAAAAGAAAGCACCACAAGAAAGGAAAACATTAGTGCACATTCTACACTGATGGCAAAGTTGAAACAATGCAGTGAGAACATGTTTTTTAAATGAATTTTAAATTATTTTGAGTTATTGTACCTCACTTGAGTTTTTAAATTCATGCTTTTACTTCAGAGGTCAATATTTTAACCATACTCCCTATATTTGACAGCTTTAGCTACTTTGCTGATGCCGATTTTAAACACATATTTGTATAAATTCAACCACTTTGCAGTACATGAAATATTAAAGTGAGCTCCTCAACCAGCTACAACATTAAAATGTTGCGCACATGTTAATGCATCAATACAAAAATAATAGTCGAGCATGACAATATGCAGGAACTAGTGTTTCTACACAAGAAGTACCTTCCTTTTGTTTTAGGCCTTAAGGACATTTAGCTGCTTATACTACTGTATTTTTACTTTTGTTCTTTAATTACTTGTGATTTGTAATGTACTTCTACACGATGGTATTGGTTTATTTAGGTATAGGATGTAAATCTTTCTTACATCGCTGGATTTTACATACTGTTCACCCATTTACTGACCTTCCCAGCTAAACAATTAAATCCCAAAACATCATATAACAATCCAAAAACATATCAAATCCAAAATTCAAAAAGGCAGATAGGCAGTACTCACCTGCATGCCGATGATGGCATAGATGAAGAAAAGCATGGCAATGAGCAGGCAGACGTAAGGCAGAGCCTACCAGAGGCGATGGAGAGAGGGGAAATATGTATAAGAGTTTATACTGTATATTGTGACCATATGTACATAATGTGTGTATCTGTTAATGACTGAATACCTTGAAGGACTGGACAAAGGTCCACAACAGGATGCGGATGGTCTCTCCCTGTCTCAGTAGCTTGATGAGGCGAGCTGCTCTGAACAGCCTCAGGAAACTCAAGTTGATGAAGTTATTCTACAGAGGGAGAACACAGTGAGCTTCACCAAACACATGCCACCTGCACAACCTCCCTCTACCAAACACAAAAATCAAAAACAACAGCGGAAGAAAGAGAAGACAAAGAGAGAAGGGGGGGAGGGGGGGTCAACCCAACAAAACATAACCAACTGCAAACATAATGGCTCTTGGTAGATACAAGTATAAATGAGAGAAAGACAGAGAAAAGGTCAAAAGAAGAAGGAAAAAGAGAGGAAATAAGGAAAATCATAATTCAAAGAGTCTAAAGGTCATCATCCAATCTGGTACAGCAGAATGCTTTTTTCTTTTTTAAGAGAACCAAATGCACTGATCTCTGGGGGGCAAGCAGGCCACACAAGATGGAGCACAGTGCACTGTGCCTGTCAACCACGCACACATACACACAGACACACAGACAC